>NW_004797410.1:94085-95524 GCF_000002075.1 Aplysia californica | reverse complement strand
TGTGTGTGTGTGTGTGTGTGTGTGTGTGTGTGTGTGTGTGTGTGTGTGTGTCATATGTGTGCATGTATCTATTTTGTGTTTTTGTGTCAGCGTATGTATGTTTTTCTGAGTCTGTGTGTGTGTGTGTGTCTGTGCGTGTAACTGTGTTTGCTATCGTCTTTCTCCTCTTGATAAAGCAGTGAAAATAAAATTCACAATTGGTTAAGCGATTGGTAATTTAAAAAATATTTAAAAAAACGGACGCAGAGGTAGCCATGCTACTAGTCTCGTTATAGCAAAGAAGAAACGACGTAGGAATAAGGGGAATTTGCATGATCATCAATACAAACAATACCTCGTGTACTGCTGGACTAAATAACCACTACTTCAATGCCAGGGACACAAAAAAACCCCTCAAAGATAAAAAAAAAAGTACTATCTGAACTGCATTAGTTATTTTTTAGAACCGTTCGACTCTAAATAAGAGACTTTCAGGGTTGTACTGTAGATCTAGGCCCTTGTTGTCATGGGGTAAATAGACTGCCTTCAATACAAAGACCGACCCCGAGCGGACTCTTGCGTAAATCAACAAATGAGTTTCTCTCCCAGAAATTTCCTTGACCAACAAACTATTTACTGAACTCTAAATATGAGGCAGTGACTGGGTAAATAGTCAATAATTGGTTACCAAATCAACGGCACATATGTTAGGAATACGTTAATAGTATTTTGCATTCCTTTACAAAAAAACAAACCTTCAGCAATGGTTGTGGATAAAACTATGTGGCTCATTACTAACGAATTGCAACAATCAAAGAGAAAATTAACATGGGCATGCCATGAAGTAAAAATTAGTACTAACTGGGCGCACGCACAAGGTAGAACAATCTTGAGTACACTGTTTGGAATTACACAAGTCAGCAGTATAGTAAAATGATAACCAAACAGCTGTGGGAACCCAGGCTAGATGCCGGTAAACTGTGATTAATAATCAAATCAAAGACTGACGTCCGTACATGGGTCACATAATCATCATCTATAGTTCATCAACAGGGACTACGCCAGCCAACCTAAAAAAACAACAACCCAAACAACCCAAACTGTCCAGTTATGGCAAGTAGATCATAAGTTTGGAAATCAAGAACAGACTTCCACATAACATATATATATCATTAGACCCTCTAAAAACAGTCGTACAAATAAACGTGTGGACAAAAACAGAACAGAGAAGAAGACACAAAGTTTCCACGCGCAAATAACTGGTCATCAAAGACAAGGACAGACTCCAAACACACATGAGGCCCACGTCCAGAAATTACACAAACGAACAATTAAAAAAACCCTCGAAGCTCGGGGGTGCAAATAATTGGTGATCAAAACAAGGACAGACTCCGAACACACATGGGCAGGGCCCAGCGAGAAGTGGACACTCGGGGATGTTGGGGAGGGGGGGGGGGGGG
>NW_004797410.1:92570-93985 GCF_000002075.1 Aplysia californica | reverse complement strand
TGGGGGGGGGGGGGGGGGGAGAAAGAAGTCGTCAGCAGGAGGTCAACTGGCGTGACCAGGGGGAGGACAGTAACGCACACTTGGAATGGGAGGGGCTCTGCGACGTGTCAATGTTTGAACATTCTCCTGCTTAGAGCACAGCACACACACGGCAGGGTGTCATGACGAAGACGGACAGTCTCACTGCAGTGATTCTTGCCTTGTGGCTTCGCCTGCACCACACAGAGTTGGGGGTTTGGTTGGCACTAACCGGCGGAGTACAATGACTACTTTTTTACTCCGTATTTGGAGTATGCAAATCAGGACTGTGAGACACAAGGGTTCGGCAAATAGCTTTGAGATTGTGATGGGAAAAGGTAACACAAAAAGTAATCAAACTAGAGACAGTAAATAAAGTCACTTTGTATGAAATTACAACGTCGGCTTCGGAAGAGGGGGTGGAGAGAGATAGATAGAGAGAGAGAGAGAAAGAGAGAGAGAGAGAGAGAGAGAGAGAGCGAGGAAGAGAGAGACAGAGAGAGAGGGGGCAGACAGACAGACAGACAGACAGACAGACAGACAGACAGACAGACAGACAGACAAGATTTTGGCAGTTAACTCTATTATGGGGAGAGGGACTGAAAAATGCAGTCAGAATAGTACCAGCGAGGAAACCTGCACAGACTGAAACACTCAGAAAACGCGGAGAGGAGTTAGCAAATACTTTAGTACCAGTTGATAAAGTTAGCTCTAAAGTGACACCAAACTGAAAGCACTGAAGATAGTTGCACTGAAATTGAGAAGTTTGGAAAAGGCAAACAGTACCGACTGGCTTATTTGGAGAAGCAATCAAAACGGGGAGAGAGACGAGGGGGCGAGCTAGTAACATCATATTATTATATTGTTTAAGCAAGAGGGCACAAAATATAACTGGAAACCGAAATGAGAGTCACTCTATGAATTATTGTGGGGTCAATTTGTTTGTTAGTTTGAGTAAAAAGAAGCAAATTGACACAATAATGGTAATTTAGTGCTGGAAAAAGGCAAGACAGACAGACGAAAAGAACAGAGGGAAAGCAAAGAGGTGGGACCTTCCAGTGACGCCCCCCAATAGTGGGGTCAAGAAAAGACCCCCAAAAATTATAAAATGAGGACAAACGAGGAAAACTCAATGAAGAAGACACAAAAGATACTTTTTGTGTCCGAGCGAACCACTTTCTCTGCTAAGAATTTTTTTTGGTCAAAACCAAAGAATCTTACCCGAATGCGCAGTTCAAGCAAAGACATGAGGAATGAAATCAGGAGCCGCAGAGCAGATAAACCAAAGTAAATATCACATAGATATGTACATCTCAGTATCATGTTCATCTACGTTATACCACAAGTACCACAGGTTGCACGCCATGGTGTGTGTGTGTGTGTGTGTGTGTGTGTGT
>NW_004797410.1:89792-91735 GCF_000002075.1 Aplysia californica | reverse complement strand
TCTCTCTCTCTCTCTCTCTCTCTCTCTCTCTCTCTCTCTCTGCAACTGACGTTTTCTCTTAACACATTCGACATAATGAGTCACATTGGCCATAACCACATGACATAAAATCTAGGAACATGCACAGCATAAACACAACCCTCAGTTGCGATACATCAGTGTCCAATGCACGGGCATTTAAAAAGTTAAAATCCTTGAATCAATCGTGTATCCCCTGTCGGCTGACGTGCCCTTACGTGTAACAATTTCCCTGGTGATCTCTTCAATACAAATTACCATTTTGGACTTTGGTTCCCCTCTTCCCCTTGTAATAGGCTGCGCTTCAGTCTGTCAAGCACATACCCTGCCCCTCACATACAAGTTAAAGCATTATAAGTGGGAAAACGCTATGCCAAAATTCTGATCAAAAGAACGAGAATCAAATATTGCTTTCATAAGAATAGATGTTGTGGATCTTTAAAAGTTAGAAACAGAAATTTATCTCCTGATCGACTTAATGGAGAAGGGGCAGTTTCATAGGCGGGCGGCAAGTGCCTTGTCACATCGCTCTCATGGGTGACAAATCGGACAGAGGATGTTTTTGACTTGTACCGGTCTATAACATCAGTTTAGAGTTTTGGATAAAGTTAAAGAGACGCACACTGACACGTTGACGTTCATTTAATGATGTGAAAAAGCAAGAAAAACGGAGAGAAACAACAGAGGCAAAGCAAAGGTTTAAAAAAACAACTAGTGGCGCCCTTCGACCACCCACTTGAAAAATGAAACCAGTATTACCTCGGACACTGTTCACAGAGAGGGAGACGTTACTGACGCAAGGGACTGAGCTCCAAATAATTAAATAGAAATACAATGTACAGGAAGTATATAATGAAAGACTATGATTACATGTATGTTCATTGAGTACAGTGTATCAGCTCATACAGATGTGCGATACGTAAATAATGTATTCGGGGAAGGGAGGGGGGGTGTCACTAGGAGGAGGGGGAGAAGGGGGACGGTGGAGGCAGGAAAGGAAGGTGGAAGAAGGGAAGGGAAGTGACGAGGGTCCACTTCATGCCTTCAGCTCTAAAGGGTGACACTAGGCTAAAGAACCGTCGAGAGGGTGGGGGGAGGCGGGTTCCTTTAAGGACGTGGAGTGTTGAAAAAGGGGGAAAAGAATGTCCATCACAGCCCAGGAATGGGAATTTAGCGAGCAAACAAGCCGTAACTGTGAAACTGAAGGGACCAGGAACACAGACCCAGTGGACAACCCAAATGTGCGAACAGAAATTGCGATCAAAGTTTGAGAGAAGAGGGAGGCGAGTTTGGAAGTTTTACAAACTCAATGGAATGAAAACAATGAACAGCCTGATTCCGTCAACATACAAGCCACACACGTCCTGTGTTGGGAAAGATCGCACGGGGAGCAGGATTAACATAATTTAGGGAACATAGGATTAATCTCAGTGCACGCTCATAAATACAGAACAATGTCATGATATTATAGTGGGACATGAGACGTCTAACAAGAACGCACACAGAAGCAAAGAAAAATGCAAAAACAAAAACCCCGTGCTCACAATTAATGTGAAATAAAATACTTTGATGGATAACAAGTAATCACAGAACATATTGTCTAGTTGCAAAATTATAAACAACACAATGACAACAGAAAAGCAAGATCATTTACACAGATGAAATAAAATCCCACGAAAAAAAATACGAATTCATACAGAAATAGAAAGATGCTAAACATCTGACAAGGACAGCACTGACGACGACAACAGTCACAAACAGCAGCTGTATAAAAAGGGGGAAGACATAACACGCATAATACACGTATACTGACCATCACAAACAATGTCACCCCAAACAAAACATGAAAACAAGCTGGAAAAAAACACACAAAAAAACACAAATATAGAAACGTAAGACTTTCTCTCTTTTCATCTCTGCCCCCC
>NW_004797410.1:84097-87576 GCF_000002075.1 Aplysia californica | reverse complement strand
CCCCCCCAAACACCACCACCAGTTTCTATGGTCTAAGGCAACAAATATCAAAGCAAAGTCTGTAGGTGGAAGTTTAAAACCAAACCACTCACTTGAAACACTGCTTGTGGAAGATGACGTCATTGACGGGCCCGATTCTCTCCTGCTGATACACAGGCTGATTACATCTCTGGCATCGTTGCAAGTTGTGTTGTGGCGGCAGAAAGAGAGACGACAGCCGTCGATACCCTCGCTCCGCGGAATCGATGTCCTCGGTGTCCGCCATGATATAGTTGGTTGATTTTGGGGTGTTGTTGTTGTTGTCTTTTTTGCTCTCTCTTTCTTTCCCTCCCTCTCCCTCTCTCTTTCTCTTTCTCTTTCTCTTTCTCTTTCTTTCACACTCTGTAGTGATCTGATAAGAGTGACAAAGTCACTTAATCCCTGTTTTGTCGTATGTTTTGCCCAAGTCGCAATTTTCGATGAATTATGTCCTGGAGGATAGAAAAAAACGAGAACTTAAAACGTGGTAATGCCGGTAACATAAATCAAAACAACCTGCTATTGCGCACTAATACAAGACAACAAAAATAATAAGATGATATGAAATTATGCATGAGCTTATGACGTGCGCCTTATGGTACTAACTCATCACCTACTTTACTTCCGTGTCGAATTTTCTTTACATGAACCACAGGAACCAAAACTCCACTTTTCACACGCTTACATCTGTCTACTTGGCAGTTACACTTGTACTAAAAAAACAAGAAAGTAGCATGGCACAAATGCTTAAGTTAAACAATCATTAATCAGCATGTTCTTCGGGCATATTACAGAGGCAGCCTGTCTTCTAATTGTTACCTGATATCAGTTACGATGACTAAAAGTTTCTGTTTTGAAATGTGTATCCAAAGAGCGTACCATAACTTTTACTGAACGAAAACTCTCTGTAAACTACAAGAGTCATATCAGATTCACACACAAATCATGTTTTTGAAAGGATAACAATGGCTGAAAGTTTTGGGATTTGGACGGTACCTAGAAAAAGGTGTGCGTGCGTGTTTTTTGTTGTTGTTTTCTTTGTCTGTTTTTTTTGGGGGGGGGGGGGTGGGAGGGGGAGAGGGGGGTCATCAAATATAAGAATAAAGAGGTCTGAGCAAAATGCCGCCAAAATTAATAAGTCAAAGGTAAAGTAAAGAAACAAAATCAAATCATGTACGCCATAATATCCTACGTACATAATGATCATAACGTACATATCCTACCAATGATGCAAACAGGGCTGTTTCCAACGTGGCTTACAATCTGGACCTCGACCTTTCAAAAGTTGTAAAATAGTCGCAGGATAGCCTAAGGCCATATAAATACATGTCTTTTTTGGGGGGGGGGGGCTTTCTTTAGTTACGTGGGCCCTGAAGGTCAACTTTACGTACGTTCCGGCCCGTTTCACATTCCCACCTTTTTGCACGTAAAACCTGACAGTTTAAATACCTCGTGCTCCCCATGATCTCAGAAGGAACGCCGCGTTCTGGGCCTTCAAAACCCTTACTTTTGCTTCTTTGTAACTTGCTGTTCGAGGCGAAAACATCCATATGAAATTAAGGAGAGAATAAAGTATAAAAATGAGCTCGGAAGGGGGCACCGGTACCCGTAGTGTTTGTTTTCAGAGCACGTAAATTTCTTAATTCACATGCCTAATTTGCATGTGACTGAAACATTAATAGAAAGATACCAGCCCTGAAGTCTGGCTGCTGTCAAAAACTCAATAGGCGTCCTGTTTGACCGTTTATTTTTACTTTGTTATGCTAGTTTTCGAGCGTAACCTTTCCTGTTTTGTCACTGAAAACTATTTCTCCTGTTTAAAAAGTACTGGCGTCTGTGCGGCAGTGGATAGCTTATATCACATTTTCTAGAATTTAAAAAAACCCATTCAGATGGGGGAACAACATGTCAAAACGTATCCAACATCGTGCAAATCGATGGGGTTTTTTTAAAAAGGAAATATCTTCTTTTTTTTCCATTGCTGCTCCAAAATTATGGAACACTTTATCTGCCAAATCATGAAACAGTCTTGCAGTCTTTTAGAAGAAACAAAGAAACCATAAAACTGAATTTTTCAAAACACCGTTCTTATAGCGTACATTTCTGCGACTTCCAATACTTCCATGGGTTTTACTTAATGGTTTACGAGGATGGTTCAAGAAGTCTTTGGTCTAAATACGAAGGAATAAAGATAGAGCTTTGTAATTTGGCACATACTCTTTTATTTCTCTACATAGCCACCATGCAGAGTAACACGTTTCTGCCACCTCTCTTTGACCTTCAAAAGTCCTTGAGAGAAAAATTACCCAGAATGGGCCTGTAACCAATCTTCAATAGCTTCAATGGCGTCTTCGTTGCTATGGAAACGTCGTCCTGTGAGTGTTTTTTTTAAAGATAAGGAAACAGAAAAAAGTCTGAGGGGGCTAGGTCTGGTGAATAAGCCTCACCGGTCTGCTGTCTGGACTGCTTGTTGTGCCCTGTGCGCAAGGGCGTTGTCATGCAGTAGGGGGAACCCATTATGGACTTTTCCACGCCTTTTTCTCACTAATTCAGACCACAATTGTAACAGCAAACCCGAGTCTGTGACTGTTTTTCCATTTTCTAGATAGTCAATTATGATGATACCTTCACAACACCAGAAACACAACAGCATGACCTTTCCACTTGACGGTGTTACCTTTGCCTTCTTTGGTGAGGGAGAAGAAACGGGCTTTCCATTGCATGGAGGACATTTTTTGTCCTGGATCAAAATGATAAATCCTTGTTTCATCCATAGTCACCGTGTTTTTAAAGGCTTTTTTGCTATTGGGCTCAATTCGAAAGAGCGTTTAGCAGGACTCAACCCTCTGCTTCTTTTGCTCACTTGTCAAAAGGCGGGGTAGCCACCGAGCAGACACCTTATTCATGGTAAGATGGTCATGGAGAATCGTTTCAATTGACCCTACACTGATTCTTGTTTCACTTGAGCGCTGTTTAACAGTTATACATCGGTTTTGTAGAACCAGTTTCTTTACTATGGATAAATTCTCTTCAGTTACCACAAAGGATGGACGCCCATCACGATCTTCATCCATCACAAACATGAATCCAGATTTGAATTTTCATACCCTGTATGTCACGGTATAATAACGAGGACATTTGTCACCATAAACTTGGATCATTTCCTGAAAATTTCCGAAGGTGATTTTCCTTGCAAGTGTAAAAACTTGATAACTGAGCGATATATTCAACAGGTTCTTTGGCACAGATTCAGTAAAGAAAAACAAATGCTTTTTGTTCATGGTTTCATTGAACACACTGACTAGTGCCTTATTATTGCCAGATTTTCCTGAAAATGGGGCATGGTGTGTTCCAAAGAAGCTGTCTAAACGCTGCAGAAATTACATTACTCTACCATGATTCCTTCATACCCAGACCGAAGACTTATTGAACCCCCCTCGTGTGTGTGTGTATGTATATAT
>NW_004797410.1:82406-83939 GCF_000002075.1 Aplysia californica | reverse complement strand
TGTGTGTGTGAGTGCGTGTGTGTGTGAGAGTGTGTGTGTGTAATATATATTTACATTTAGATCTAACAGTCCAACGATACAATTAATTTATGCTCTATCATGTATACATTATAATAATATGTCAGTTTTGTCTGTAGTTTTAATTCTGAAAGAGCACGATCGGTAACTTTTTGTTGATTTTAGGCGCTATACAAACTAATTATTATCTTGAACTAATTGTTGTTATTGAGCTAATTATTATTATTAATGGTCCGGTGGACAGGACATCGGACTGACGGGGAAGCACATGTACTTCTGGGAGGCCCACACACGTTCTGTCTCTACATGGATTTATGTCGGTAAAACATCCATTGGTTGATCAAGTTAGTAACGAAAGGCGTGACGGACTAAGCAAATGGAATACGGAGTACAGCGCTTTAATGTCACATATGGCCATGCTTGTATAGGGGTTATTTTGTTACAAAAGCAACAGAGAAGTCAAGGCGACGGATGAAAAGATGGAGTTTGCGTGCGCTAAACCATCTGTTGCACGGTATCTGACTCACAAATCAATAGAAGATCGGAATATTTACCAAAAACCTAATTACGGTGGAGTCATTTCTGCTTCCCAATATTCTATAAATATAACTGGACAGTAGCATCGTTTCAGAAGCAGACTCGATATTTTGAGAACGGTTGCTGTTCTTTTCTTTTTCGTCAGAGAATGTTTGTTTTTTTCATTTGGAAGTTGGGTTCATTCAAAGGAGACTCGAATATCACATTACAAGCAAAGGACCCATGGACTTGTATTCATAAAGCAATAAAAAGCACATTTTCTAGAAAATTCAAACAAACATCCGGGTGAAAAAAAATTTGTCAAAATGTGGCCATTATCGTGACAACTCGATGTAAAACGAGACAAAAAGAAACGCGTTATCTTCACCATCGACAGATATGGGGACTCAATTCATGATCCATTCTACAATATACGGTTGGAACTTTAAAAGGAAAATCCACGAACACGTACTCCGGATGTAATTTTGCAGTTTTGTTCTATTTTATTTTTATTTCATCATATTTTTAAAACACGATTTTCCTTTGAATTCGGTTTTGCTTTGGTAGCTGCACAGCACAAAAAAACTAATAGATTATATAGAAAAGTAGAGTGGGAGACAAGAAATCGACTAGAAACGTGACGCTGGCGCTAAGAGCACGGCCTTTTGGTCACACTACATTAAATATGAAAGCAAGATACGAGCTAAAGAAAACATTGTGGACGGAGAGTTATGGGAACTCCGATGACTCGTAAGTTTGCGCATGTCACTGTCAAAATGTGAGGCCTTCATGACATTATACTTCAGATCTTTGGGACACTTGAGACGGAATGAAAAAGCTACAGGTTATTTTTACGTGCCATGATATTAGATGAAAAGAACTATATTGTTGGAGGCCTTTAAGGTGCGTAATATTGAAACTTGATGAGTTTCGACGCTATTTCATATGCATTTGAGTTGACTCCATTTTTTTATACAGGAAAGGATGGTGGTTGGGGGG
>NW_004797410.1:79046-81434 GCF_000002075.1 Aplysia californica | reverse complement strand
GGGTGTTAGTGTGTTGTTGATTTTTTTTTAGTAAGAGTTTTACAGCACTTGCAACACAGTAAGTTCATATAAGTCCCGAAGATTAGAGGTGATACAAGCGAGTAACAAACCCCAAAAAGAAGGAGGAGAGATCAGGACGATTGAAGTTTGAAAGGAAAGAAGGCAAACAAACCACACCAGAGCACCCACCAACCACCAACCTATGTGTATATGTGTGTGTGTGTGTGTGTGTGTGTGTGTGTGTGTGTGTGTGTGTGTCCCCCCGTTCCGTTCACCCGGTAAATGGGCGCATTAAACTTTCGGGGACCAGAGCCCCCAAACAAGGTAAAGAACCGCTGATATAGACCATCAAATCCAGGGTTAGTGGGGTGCCGTCTTCAAGTAGAACGATGGACCCATTCAATAAACTAAACTTCAATACAAAGGGAATGGCATTCCCGGCTTCTGTGAGCAAATTGTGAACAACTCAACCATCACACCACAGACTCCGGTTCGGCTTCATTGCCAAGATAACATTAACGTAGATTCATTACTTACATATTTTGTCTTTACAAAGACGCAGGTTTTTTTTCCCTCTCATGGTTCGAACAAAGAGTAGAGAAGACAATAAACGTTTTACAAAAAGTTGGGTGTTGCCTGATCGTGTCGGGACAGAGATTTAAACTTTTGTTAATTGGGACCAAAAAAAAGCACATCGACACAATAGTAGCCACTTAGTGCAAGGAAAAAGCAAATGACAGACAGACCAAAGCAACAAAGGGAAGGGAACAACCGTCTCTGGTCCAGCGATTGGTCGCTTCGCTGTCGCCTACAGAAGACCCAACTTCGATTCCGTGTGGTGAGAATCTTTAAGAGATTATCTCGGTCTTTCTGCTAAGACATTGATCCACACCAACTTCCATTCGTTGCCCTGCCTAACAACAGTCTAGTAATGCTATCACAGAGCTACAACTGTGGAGAAGTAATAATAGTAATAGACCATTTATCTATCAGCCTTTAACTATATACAATGAATAATAACAAGGTGCGTGTGGAGTCCCATAGATATTTCTATTTTCACTGAGGTCCCGAACTTTTTCGCAAGTGAAATTCAATTATCTGGAGGGATTTACCGTGACCCACACATTTGGGCTGATAATGATAGAAATCAGAGGCTCCATGGCTCACGCAAAAAAACAAAAAACAAATAAACAAACATGCATGTTTCGTGGAAATCGAGAAGGGGGGCAACAACGTCAAACCAGCGTTACCTGAGAAAAAATATGTCCAAAACGGCAGAGACCATTGAGCACTTCCTGTAGAAACAGATAAATGCGCACCTCCAGTAAACCAGCTAACTTTATCACAGGGATCTCCGATGACTCACGGCGATTTCCCCATTTTGCGTTGTCTCAGCCTCTCTCGTTCACGGGACACTGGCCGCTCAATAATGATATCTTCACGCTATCTAAACCACAGCACCGCTCAAATGGCGATGTTGAATTCGCCACACGGTTGTTCTATTTTTTGGTAGTCCCCCCCCCCCTTTAGATGCTCCTTTTTTACATCCCTGAAATGTATAGTAAACACCAATTGAAGTTACGGAAAAAGATGCAAACGATTTATTATGGGTTAGGCTTCTCATTTTTTTTAAATGTGAGCTTAATTCTAGTCTCATAGGGTGAGGGTCTGTTTAAAAACGTTTCCTCAGATTGTTCATCAGCAATTTGAAACTTGTCAAGTGTTTGAGTCGGAATGTATTTTATCTAAACGAAAGATGGCAGTATGGCCACAATAGTAAAAAAAATACTACCTTTTGGTATTAACAAACCGGCTAAGGAGGAAAATAATGTGAAGTTGTCTTTTTTTGGAACTCCATCAGAAAGAGTACACTTTTATAAATATGTGCTTCAATTTATTTTAAAACTTACTGTCATTGGGGTGCACTGTGAAATTACATATTATCATTTATCTACACGTAACTGTTATCCCACGAACTGCTAACATGGGTCCTGGTGTAATCATTACAACGTAGGCAGCAGTAGACGATGTATTGTCATGTTAATATAGACCGCTTCGCATGAGGGACTTTATGTAGGACCTACAGTGACTGCACTGCTTGTGTCTGGATGTAAAGTTTTCCGAGGAAAAAATTCACGTCACGTTGCATTCCGAAAATACCAGTTAGCGTTTGAAGTGTCGCTGAAGCTATTGTGCTGCTGTTCTTCTTTGTGGTTATTGTTGTTGTTGTTGTTGTTGTTGTTGTTGTTGTTGTTGTTGTTGTTGATGCTGTTGTTTTCGTTGTTTGTTTGTTGTTGTTGTTGTTGTTGGTGGTGGTGGTGGTGGTGGAGTTGTTGCTGTTGTTTTCGTTGGTTGTTGTTTGTTTTAATTGTTGTTGTGTTTCGATGT
>NW_004797410.1:75941-76917 GCF_000002075.1 Aplysia californica | reverse complement strand
CTCTCTCTCTCTCTCTCTCTCTCTCTCTCTCTCTCCATCTGTCCAAACCTTAGAGCCTGGCTCAAACTAGAGACAGCGGCTTTGCAGTCATAATACCTTGGGATTTTGAATAATTCATCGACGCCCAAAGCGCTCACACGGGACTTGGGAGACAGGAGGTCTGCGTATTACTACACCACAGAACTAGACAAAATAACAGAGGGGTCAACGATATGCTAAACAGGCCAGAATATGCAGCAGTTCATATTGAAATGTACTGGTTGTTTATTTGCTCTCTGTTTGTTTTTTTCCAAGTACGAAAAGTCTTGCACCGCAAACAACTAAATAAAGTTCATTGCGCAGTCTCTCTCTCTCTCTCTCTCTCTCTCTCTCTCTCTCTCTCTCTCTCTCTCTCTCTCTCTCTCTCTCCTTTAATACCCGTACGTTGCAGTCCTGAACCTGAAGGGGGTCTAATTTCTAACAGAATTTTCCCTAAAATATCATATCATTTCCTCACAACTCTGCTACCTGCCAGATCAACAAGTGCTCGGGTTTTCAACGTATTCTGTATCTCAAACCAAAACCAAACAAACAACAATAACAACAACAGTAACAACAATAACAACAATAACAGTAACGATAACAACAACAACAACAACAACAACAACAACAACAACATCTATCGCTCTTCCCACACCACCAGCAACAACAACAACAACAACAATACACCACCTATCACTATTCCCACGCCGGAGTTGCACGTCACCCATGCGTGAGGAGTTTGCGTTTTTTTCCCGTCTCACTGTGACTTTCCACAGCGAGGCAATCGATGCTATTTTGGGGGGGGGAATGAGTGTATGCTTTTCTGTATCATCATACAGGGGTCTAAAGCTGTGGTGCAGTTTGTTGACAGGGGCCTACATGACACGCACATGTTTTCAGATTTGAAGTAAAAGTGCAAGGTTTGTGTGCGTGTGCGTGTGGGGGTGGGGGTGGG
>NW_004797410.1:73914-75260 GCF_000002075.1 Aplysia californica | reverse complement strand
AGGGGGGGGGGTTACGCATATCTGATTGACGTCCCCTGCGAATAAAACCAATTCAGGAGGAAGCTACCTTTGTGTTTTCGTAATAACACCCCGCCAATAATCCAAGTGGACTGAAATCATATCGCGGACAAAGCGTACCTAAGCCCTGAAGCAAACGTGAAAAGTGCACAATGCGGAAACAATTAAGTCACACAGGAAGCCCACAGTCACCATAACGCTCATGTTGCACTGGCAATACATGTAATATAAGCAAGACAGACAGATACAATAAACAAATGGTGAAAAAAAGAAGTAGGACCTACCAGTGGTGCCTTGCAACTACTTGTAATCATAAAATTTTACTGGGTCTTGCACAAAACTTCTCATAAATTTTGCATTCACCAACACAAATACATGTAGTTGAATTGTAATTGACACGAAATTGGTGAAGCAACGGTCATGAATTAATTCCATAGTTACATAATAGAATAGTAAAAGGTCTGAAATGACGTAACGAAAGCAAATATGACAAGAATACCAATCAAACACCCACAATAACAGAGGGGGCTGTCGTGGCCAAGACGTTAAGGTGTTCGCCTTTCATTCAAAGGTCCCGGCTTCGAATCCGGGAAGTGACCGAAAAATTTTCTTCACTAAAATTGTCTCCTTTCACCTCCTTTCCAGCTCTCTAGCAACGTTCTGTTGTCAATTTTCGTTTCCACTTTCTGCCCCCACCCCCTCACTTACTTTGCCCCCTCCTCTGGGCTCCTGACTCTTTCTGCAGCCTTTTTACTGCTACTCCTTGGCTCTTTCTTACTGCTGTCTTTCTGCCACCCCCCTGATCTGCTGGTCGGAAAGATCTACACCTAGCCTTCTGGGACAAAGGTGAAAAATCTCGGAGGTCCTACGTGCAAATTGCGCACGTTTAAGGACCCTTGGTGGTCTAAAATCGACAAGTGTAGGCTTCGGCCGCCATCCAGGCAAAATTCAAAATTTCCCATCAACTGAAAATGTTTAAGGTGTCCCGCGCACTCAATGACCTTATGCAGTTCGAGCGCCGTAAAACACTTATTTAAAAAAACCACCAAAAAAAAACCAGTAACACTAACAGATATACGAGTATACTTTAAAGGCAACAGGCCGCATGTTGTATCATTCCTTGTTTGTTGCTACCGACGCCGTCGTTGCTGCTTGTTAGTACATGTATCTAGCTAGCTAGCTCTCTATCTATCTATGTGCGTGTGTGTGTGCGTGTCTGTCTGTCTGTCTGTCTGTCTGTCTGTCTGTGTATGTGTGCCAGTCTGTGTATCTGTTTGCATATGAGTGTGTGCGTATGTGTGAGTGCAAGCTCGTGTGTGTGTGTGTGT
>NW_004797410.1:71762-72388 GCF_000002075.1 Aplysia californica | reverse complement strand
ACTCAACCACCCCCACCCCTACCTCCCTGTACACGCACACCTCGACCCCCACCCCTTCATACATACATTCTACTACCGGCCCTGCTCGCCGCGACAAGTAAAGAAAGGGCCTGCTCATTAACCAAAGCACACGCATTTCCTACACATTAATGAATAGTATTTGCACGTCGTGTGCTAGTGCTAGGCCAGTATGCCACTGGAGGGAGAGTCACTAACATAACTACATTTCTACGGTCTATTAACTTCTGGGTTGTATCAACCAAAGAACACCTGTCGCTAGAACCGCTAGTACAAAGTCATGTCTAACATGACCTAGCAGCATAATTTGAGTCACATTGAGGCAAAGACACTCTGAGTACGTTTATCGATTGGTTGATTGATTGATTGATTTATTCTTTCATTCATTCATTCATTCATCCATTCTTTCATACATTCATTCATTCATTCATACATTCATTTATTCATTTATCATTTATTTATTCATTCTCTTTCTTCTTGCTTTTGCTTTTCTTCTTCTTCTTCTTCTTCTTCTTCTTCTTCTTCTTCTTTTTCTTCTTCTTCTTCTTCTTCTTCTTCTTTTTCTTCTTCTTCTTCTTCTTCTTCTTCTTTTTCTTCTTCTTCTTCTT
>NW_004797410.1:68275-70237 GCF_000002075.1 Aplysia californica | reverse complement strand
GTATTGAAGAAAAGAAAAGTAAACTTAAGCATAGTTTTGGTTGAGAGTTTTACGACACTTATATTATTGCTACACAAAAAGGTCATACTGGTGCCGGAGATCTGAGGTATTACTACAGTGTAACATTTAAAGAAAAGAAGGAGGAGAGATAAGAACAATAGAAAAGATTAAGGAGCAAACCACACTAAGGCACCCGCCAAGCGCCCACAAATTCAAGTAAACTGTAACCCCAACGGTAGCTTCGCAACAAGCAGGAATCAGTATTTCAATTCACCGCATTCCTTTACCCCCACACACTGTTAAAATAGGGTTTCTTTTCTTTTCTTTTCTTTTTCTTTTTTTTTATTTAAACATCCAACCCTGAGACTCGAGCACACAATAACGAGTGATGTTTAAACTAAATTCCGTCCCTCTCGGTATGCCGGTAGGCACTTTTCCGTTTTCGGAGAAGAGGCACGGATGAAATCAGAGGAATCTTAATACGAAAGACATACACGATCCATGAGATCCTGTTACAGGCTGGATTCTTTCATTCCACGAGAGGGGTTGGGCATGAGGTTATCCGCAGATTCCTTCCGTCTACCATTAAACAATCACTGTTCAAACGCAATAGCCAATTTTTTAAATTAATCTTTTTTTTAAATATTTTTTTTTAGATTTACACCTGTGATTTTTTTCTTTCATTTCACTGGGCTAGGCTAGTCGATAACGCTAGATCTAGAAATCTAGTAGATAAGTCTATTGGTGTGTTTAGAAATATAGATCTCAATAAGTACCATAATATTGTCATTAATGTTGTTCTTTAGACTCAGATTTCGGGTAGATCCATGGCAGTTGTCACAACACACAAGCCAAAACCACGGTAACAATAACATAATATTTTATTCTTAACCTTTATCACATTGTAAATACGAATGGTATACGAATTAATTATTTATCAAATCCGAGGATGGAAGAACAAAAGGATCCGGCAGTTAAGCGCAAGCCACTGCACCCAATCGAAGTACTAGATCTACTACTACTAGATCTACTACAACAGTAACTGACCTCTGTTAGGTTCCGATGTTTTCCGTGTCTCGACTGTCCCAACCAACACAGATGTGACAAAAACGGCGATCACAACAGCTCTCCACGACAAGCCTTCACCACACAGCGAGTGCTAAGTCCATGGCGAGTGGCGAGATCTGAGATCAGGCAAACGGGTTGCGTTAGGTCCTTTCGTTACCTGCGCTGTGGCGCGCCAGGCGGTGGGACTTCTGGCGTGTTTTCCTTCCTTCCTTCGTCACCTCCAGCTTGGTTTGTCGCGGGATGGAGCTGGGCCAACACCTGAATTGTAAATCCGGATAATAAATGTATTCTCAAAACAGGGTCGCCTTTTCATGAGTGAGTGATCAAGACATTTTAAAGTATATATGTTTCTCTAAGCTTTTTTTGCGTATAGAACTAGGATTGCGGACTTATGTATGTGTGTGTGTGATTACGTGAGTGTGTTTATGTGTGTCTTAGTGTGTGTGTGTGTGTGTGTGTGTGTGTGTGTGTGTGCGTGTGCATGCATGCACATTTACGCGTTTATGTGAATGGTTGATGTCCTAGAAACATGGCCATCGCATAGAGGTGAAAAGACTTTTGTAAGGTTTCTATCAAATGTAGACGCCACTGAACTGATAGAAAAGTGAGCAAGTCATTTAACTTCAGTTTTAGAGGAAATCCTGTACAAAATCGTATTCCTTATTCTGTTATTGTTTTTGAAGATATACGTTGTTTGACCTGTAATCCATGGGCTACTGTCATAATAGAAGATAACGTTTTTTCTCTGGTGTGTCGAACTATCAAACGTGCTCGATGTTATGTGCGCACATGCGTGTCTATGTTTGTGTGTGCGCTTTTGTGTTTGCGCTCGTGCGCACGCATGTGTGTGCATGCGCGCGCGCGCGCGTTTGTGTGTGTGTGTGTGTGTGTGTG
>NW_004797410.1:59771-63575 GCF_000002075.1 Aplysia californica | reverse complement strand
GGGGTTGCACATAAAGCTCCAGACCACACAAATATGCATGGGTTCCATAGAGTTACCTGTGCCTATAGTGTACATCTATGATGGGTTCAAATTTCAGCGTCAATACTGCAAGTCAATAGAATAAAATTTGCTGAGTATTCTGACACAATTTAGTCATCGTCTATATTTAGCAACTGCCCAAGCATGTTTTTAAATCCGGTCACGACTCGTTTTTCAGGCCAGTAGTTTTCTAAAGCGTGTCTGGCACATTTCTCAGTACCTGTCACGCTGTGACCTCGCTTTCTTTTAAAATTATTTGTCGGAAATCTACAGGGGTTCTCCCTTTGAGTCATTTCATACGGGTATCCTGTGCGTGACGTCTTAAATCAGTGGAATTAGCCTGAAACTCGACGACTCCACAGACAAGGCAACATGAGACAGATAGCATTGTTAATGTTATAGCTAATAAACCAGCAGGTTAGGTAAGCAGTTTGATTTTTGACCATGGATCTATTATCTATGATCGTTTTGTGGTTGTTGTTTTTTCCTGCACACTTTTATTCCGAAAGTGGACCACGACATTTTTTAAAAAGTTCTTCGATAGACGAGAGAGAGAGAGAGAGAGAGAGAGAGAGAGAGAGAGAGAGAGAGAGAGAGAGAGAGTATCAGAAAATTATAGTATGACACATGTCTGCCAGTGTAGCGTAAAGAGTTGACCTCGGACCCCCAAAAAAATTTATTTTAATGGATTCTGTGAGAGCTTTTCAAGCCTGTCTGTCTTCTTCTGATTCTTTGGTGTATCAAATTATCGACTTCGGATCGTGACCTCCAGAACTGACTCGCTTCACCGAGCTCGGGGTTCTCCGAGCCGTATCTGCGACAAATACAGGCTTAGTACCATGTCACGATTTTTTTTTTACGTTACAGTTACAGTTTTAGAACTCACTGTTCGGCAATCAGCATAGTGGTTTGTACTGTACTTCATGACAAGATGTGGGGCAAAGGCTGAATATTTGGGGAAGCTTCAGATTGTTTAATAATTTTGGTAGGTCGTAATACTCTTAAGTTCACTCTGGTGCGTTTCTTACTACAGCCAGGTGGTAGATAAAGCAAAGGCCTACGAAAATACAAATCAGCCTACAAGTAACTATAATCTGTATACAAGTACTTTATTGTGCCCACATTTGCAGTGCTATGCGTCAATTATAAAGGCCCTTGCTATTTGTAGATCACAAGGATTTGAAATGCAATTGACCTTCAAGAATATCTAAGCATTGCGAAAATCGAAGCCATTGCTGATTTCGTCTTTTTGTTTATTGTAAAACAAACAAACAAACAAAATCAAAAGCAAAAACAAAAACAACAACAAACTGACCTTACTTGAATGTACGCACACAAATAGGCCTATAGGATGCTTTACATTGTCAAGGTCACTGCTGAGTTTCACCAACAATGACGATTTCACACTAGTGTTCACAAAGTCTACGTGTTGTGAGCTAAAAATTAGATGCCTTTGTCGATGTAAAATTGAATTTTCAATTCTGGATTCTTGTGATATTCCACAAAATCCAAGAAATCTGCCGCTCCGAATAAACTGTTAAACTTGCAGATCAAAGAACTTGAAAATCTTAAGGTCAGTTGAAATACAGACTTCAACAAAAGTTAGGGACCACTTGCAAACACTCTGAGATGTCTTCTTGGGTCGACAGGCACGTGGGCGTTTTTTGAACTGATCCAGTGGCTTGATGGCGCTGCCTCAGGCGGACAATGACAGAGTATGACACTGCGAGCCTTCTTGCAACTTCTCGGGCTCCAACTCCTTCCTGCAGCCACGCCATAGCCCAGGCGCGATCAAAGTCTCTCAGCTTTCGTTTTGGTGGCATGTTGATGCGATACCGGATTTTGCGCAAACGGTGGCTTATATTGCCACCAAAGTGAGCACAGTTCGAGACCGTACGTCCGTTTATGTGCACCATAAATTTTAACCGAGGAGAGTCCTTGGTGTCGCACACAAGTCGATAAAAAACAGCAAATTTGGCTAAAATTCCCCGAGGATTTCCGTACTGCACGTGGTGGTTTTGATCCTTTATACTTTATAAGTTTTGTAGTACGCGTTGGTAGCTCATTAACACTTTCAGAGCAAAAATTTCGAAACATTCCTTGCTTTCCTTTTTTTCGGATATTTTAAAAAATTAGGACTGTCTGTCAAGGTGGTCCTTAACTTTTGTTGAAGTCTGTACATGTATAAGCCTGTAGACCTAGATCTATGCAAAAAGCAAGACAATACAACACAGTTTTTGAGAAAATTGCAAGAAACTATGGGCACGAGAAAGTGATCGGACTAGAGGAGGCGTCTTATGGTATTTGATGGCCCTTTTGATTTGAGGTTGTAGGATATTGTTGAGAGGGACAAACCCATGGCACATCTGTTGGACTCTCTCCCCCCTGCAATCTGCCAATAGTCCTTTCTTGGTTTGCATCCCACGGATGGGACCGGCGCGATCCAGCCGTCGTGGGCACCCCGTATTACGTCCTGTCAATTTATAGCCTACCTCTCAGCCGGGTGAACATTTTTCAGAGGATAAAACTGCTCACCAAGTGGCATGCTCAAGAAAATACAAATGTACTCAGTTTGCATGTTTTTCTTCGCTGCCATTTTGTGACTTCATTTTACACGGTGACTGTGAGCATTTTTCAGCTTGGTGACATGAGCTTACAACATTACTGAATAAAAAAAAAATCGGTCATGGCCTGCATTCCACAGAATGTGAATACCCGAGTCTTTAAGTAACTATATTATGACATGTGTAAATTTTTTTATATTGAGTACATTATTATGACCAAATTGTGTTGCAAGTGCCGTAAAACACTTACTAAATAAACACAATTTAGCCTTTTCTGCTTCATCACTCTAGATCTAAACTTAAATAGCTTGAGAAAAAAACCTACCTATGTTTTTATGAAATCAAACTTGTTTTAATGAACTAAATTGTCAATATGCAGTAGCGAGCGCCGTTAAACTCTGACTAACCCATTACTAAATTATTATGTGTGCTTTTTGTGCTTTCTATGAACCGTCCAGGACTCTGGCAGGGTGGCTTCAGGTGTTTTCTGATCAATGCCCTTTGAGTGAATTTGTTTGTTTGTTTTGTTTGTTTTGTTGGGGGTGGGGTTGTTATATAGGCCCCCTATATTATAATATGCAAATCTGACTCCAGTCAAACTAATAGGTAATTTATTCTTATGTATTGAATTTCAGATTATACATTTTTTTAAAATTATTCTTTCCTATTGTGAAGAGAATAGAGAAGACTTTTGAGATGTTCTTTGTTTAAAATGAAAACTGAAATTTATGTGGGTGGTGGAACTCCACGTTGAATGTGTTCTTGAAAATGATGTCAAGTGGTTTTGACATTTTGCTCAAATTTGCGAGCACACTACGTACAATTCTGAATAAGGTGTTTACCTGAGGTTCACATAAACCTCTTCTTTATCTCCTTGTGGTCCGTTTTGCTTTGAATCGTGTATTGTTTGTTTGAGGCGTAGTCTTCCTATGTCTAAACATCTTATGCCCTAGAAAACTCTGTTTCTGTTCTTCCACTTCTTTCATGTTGTCATTCTGCAAAGATGTCCTTTTATTCTCTCCATCTTACCATGAAAGGACTTTCATTTTCATCTTTGAATTTTTAACAAAAGTTGTCTTCTTTTTTGCTACAGATGTTGGTTCTTTTCTTCGATCCGTGTACGCCTCCTATTTCCCTCTCTTTTCAGATCAAATTTATTGTTATCTCTCTTACTCTTACAAATCCTCACGCCCCCCCCCTT
>NW_004797410.1:41226-57502 GCF_000002075.1 Aplysia californica | reverse complement strand
AGAGAGAGAGAGAGAGAGAGAGAGCATAATATGAGTGTGTGCATGTGTAGGTATATGTGAAAGTGTCCGTTTGTGTGTTCACTGCTTGGGAGTGCGCGTGTACAAAATACGATGTATACTACGGCGTGTGTAAATTTGCGCGCCCGCGCGTGTGTGTACATGTATGTGTACCGGTGTCATGTTGATGTACGACTGGCCCCCCAGGAAATCGCGGTCTCGCGGCCGCACTTGCGACCGCGGTATTCGTCGAGTTCCGCAATAAACCCGCAATTTTTAGCAATTTTCGCAATTTCTTGCAATGAGTGCATGTACGCATACGTACGTGTGTGTGTTTATGTAAGATTGTATATGTAATGAAATGAGAATGTGTGTATAATAAAAATGTGTACGGTAGTATATTATTATTATGAGTAGGCCCATGTCCGTTTGTGTCATTTGTATTTGAAAGTGCGTGTGTGCAATATACGACGAATATATTTAATTTTCATGTAATTTGCGAGCGCGTTCGTGTGTGTGTGTGTGTGTGCGTGTGTGTGCGAATACCGGTGTCATGTATGAGTGCGTGTACAGGAGAAGGTGTGAATGTACACACACGTGTGTGTGCGTGTAGTGTATGTATTTGCGTGTGTGCAGTGTTTACATGTGTATGAGTGCGTGTGAGTGAGTGCGTGCACTCGTGTCTGTGTGTGTACGTAAATATGTGTGTGGACATGTGTCAACGAGTGTGTGAATGTATACTGCATAAGTATAGGCCTACGTCGTGCGTCGTGAGCGTAGGTGTACGCAGTCCTACGTGTGTAAGTGCATGCGTGCATGTGTACGTGTTTGGTTGAGTATGGGGAGGGCTTAACCCTCTCAGTCTGAGGGTCGACTCGTCAGTGTAAACAAACTTTAACAAGGAAGGATGAAACACCCGTGCTTTTCGCATTTCCCGCTGTCATAAGGGGGACGAGAGCCCTTTGTTCGTTATGGGGAGTTAGGACATTTGTTTTTCAATGGGTTTTTTTTTTTGGGGGGGGGGAGGGGGTAGTAAGAGTTGTACAGCACTTGCAACACAAACAGGTCATATAAGTGCTTAAGATTAGCGGTGTTACAAAGAGTTACATACAAAGAAAAAAAGGAGGAGAGAATAAGAATGGTGTTTGTTGATAGTGATAGAGAAGAAGTAAGAAGAAGGAGCAAAGGAGTAAAACCACACCAGAGCTCCCGTGAACCAGCCATCGTTTGAGTAAAGAGAAGAACATTGACGTAATAATACGTTACTATCTAGACGGTCAGAGAGATCGTAATAAGAACGTATAGGTTACTATCATTTACCTGCAGGGAAAAAGGCAGATGGACAGAAATAGCCGAGGGAAAGACCATAGAAGTAAGATAAGACCTACAAGCGGTGCCCTCCCCAACCGCTCGAAATTTGGTCCTCAATGGGTGCCTCACTGGGAGCAGTCCTGATTTCGCACTCACAGTCACAAGGCACACATGCTCTGCATCACGTGCACGCATGCCCACCCACACAAACAAACGTAGTGTTGGCAACATCATTCAGTTTTACGGCACTTGCAACAAAAACAGGTCGTATACGTGACGAAGGTTGAAAGTGTTGCTAGAATAAGAAAAAAATAATAAAAGAAGGAAGTAGCCTACGTAAGAACGATGGATAGTATGACAGTGATAGGAAACGAGCAAACTTCAACATAGCACCTGGAGTACTAATAATTACCCATTGCTCTGCTTCACATGCACACATGCATACACACACAAACAGACTTATGCAACATCAGGCACAAACGCAAATACACATTTTTGTATACAAGTACAGTTAAATCTCGTCGTACCGCCAGATTTTGCCAATGTACGAAAAGGGACGCCTAGTAATGTATCAACATGTAGTATTTTCCCCTTCACACCGCCAACTGTCTGAGGTGTACGGTCTTTATTTAATTAACTAATGCAAATTTACCCCATCACACTGTCAGGTCTTATGCATGCGACGGTGAAGTGCCTCATCACTACATCACAGAAGCCGGGAGAGAAAGGGGGAGGGAAAGAGAGGGAGAGAGAGAGAGAGAGAGAGAGAGAGAGAGAGAGAGAGAGAGAGAGAGAGAGAGGGAGAGGGAGAGGGAGAGAGAGAGAGAGAGAGAGAGAGAGAGAGAGAGAGAGAGAGAGAGAGAGAGAGAGAGGGGGAGAGAGAGAAGGACAGAGAGAGAGAGAGAGAGAAAGAGAGAGAGAGAGAGAGAGAGAGAGAAGGACACAGAGAGAGAGAGAGAAAGAGAGTGAGAGACAGAGAGAGAGAGAAAGAGAGAGGGGGGGGGGGGATATGCAGATTAGGTCTATATATTATATTAGAAAAAGTCTGATGTTAACTATTCTCCATCCACATTTGTCAGTGTCCACAAAAAACCCTCTCTCTCTAACTCTTCCTCCCTCCACCTCTTTTTCTATCTGGTTTCTCTCTCTCCCTCTCCCTCTCTCTCTCTCCACACAGACACACACACGAAAGTGAGCAACAAGCCAGAGACCATTATATTATGGTGGCCCCATCAGGCAGTTTACTAAGAGTTCTCATGATATATATATATACACGATGAAATGATATGACATGGAATCATGACGGTCAGGAAACAAGCACCAAACACCCCTCAGTCAAGTCACAAGCACCACAGAGTCAGAAAACTTGTGCGGGCACTCAGTCAGGCCAGGTACACTCTCACTTTGCCAGTCTATTCCTTTTGTAATGTAATACCAAGACAGTAAACTTGTCCGAGCATACAAAAGTCCAAGCAACGTTCTCACACAAAGTACATAGTACAGGCAATGACTATGACAAGATATCATAGAAATACACAATCATTATTTTGTAGCAGTAACACACACTCACTCACACAATAATTCTTCTGTACCAGTCACTCATACAATTACAATCACTCCTCTCTACCAGTAACACCCTCACAATCATTCTTCTGTGCCAACAACAACACTCCAGCAGACATTCCTTGTAACTGCAATTACATAGCTGCCAAATTTTCAGAGCCAAAAAAACAGACTACGTACAAGGTGGATCAAGAAAGCGGGTAATAACCAAGCAACCCCCCTTCCTAACCCTTTACAGACACACTTTTCAGCATTCAATAGATGAAAACTGTTCAAAATGAAGCTGCAGCAAAAGATCTCTCCCATTGATTTATGGGCTTCATTCGCATTACTATTTGCAAAACTGATCTTGAAAGCTCATAATTTTACTTCAGCATCAGCAAGTCCCAGCAGTGCAAAACTAGAAAACAGAGAATACATACTATCCAATTTGAAAATAGACTTCTATACTCAGATCATCAGGAACATATTGATATTAAGCAAGATTTTTATGTAATGGTTGGTAGCTATGCAATCATTGGGAAAATGGAATGCTTGCAAACTGGCATAAACATTTTTACACAGGAACTGAACTATGGGTGGCAAATATGGAGCAATAAATGCAGACACATATTCCTACTTTCAAAAAACACAACAGACATTCAGAAAACAACACAAGTTTCCGCACCGCCAATAAGGGCTGAGATGGAGTGATGAAAATGACAGTGAACGTGTGAGCGTCAGCCTCATGGTGTCAGACTACCAGCCTGTAACTGACGTATCTGCCGGCTGTCTCGCTGGGACGAATAATCTTGACAACCTGAGCAAGAGATATTATACATTACAACACATAATGAAATAAAGCTATATACAGTATAACCCAAATAGGTTGAACACATTATTTGCAATTAAGCATCTGTTGAACTGTGTCTGCGGTCCCGTTTTTTCTTCTTCTTTATCTTTGTAAGAAAATTATGTGAAGTTCGAACACAAACACGAAATAGTCAAACTAATTGCGCCGCCGTAGAGGTCTACAGTCAATGTCCTTTGAGGTGCACTTGAGACAAAATAATAATAGGTCTGATAATTTTATTTAAACGAAAAAAGGCAAGGTCGGCTAACTACTACCTCCCCCCTCCACAGAAGCAGCTAGCTGTGCTCTTTTTAGCGCGCTGCTCAGCACGTGTTCTCTCTGCGTGTGCCTAGGTCCTAGGCCTAGCTAGACTTGTGTGGAGCAGATGAGAGAAGGGGTTGTGCATCACACAACCAGCCGCCCCACCCCTCTTTGCAAAGGACTGTGTGCTTGGTAGGAGAAGCGGGGTAGGGCTGCATTGTTTCGTCATCGGGTTGTTGATTACTGTTGCGATATTATGCTTACACTTATCTTGTCAAATTGTTTGTTTTGAAAAGATTGAAAAGGCACCGTTCAATTGGTGCAGACTAAAGACCGCTCACACTGACCAGCGCAATTAAACTGTCGGGGTACCGAAAGCATTGCTCATCATGTTTTCTCATTCTCAATCTGTAAATTTCAAATTCAATAGACATAGATCTAACCTATCTGATCTAGGACAATGGCCGAAAAAAGAAAAATCTCTGTTCCGACCCAATCTTTGTTGCTTCCCTTGTTCACTGACACAGCCGATGCCATTACAACACTGTTCATGTATCCCTCGAACTACCGAGGCCAGTCCCGACGAATTCGAGCTATCCGTGTTATACTGTATATGTTTTATTATTCTACTTCTGGCATCCTCTCTTTGCTATATTTTTCAACTTCTTATGTCATCTGTTTGCTTCATTGTTCAACTTCTTACATCGCCTATCTACTTCACTACACCATTTCTGATGTCATATTTATCTACTCTATTTTTTAATGAACTAATAAGCTCTGTGACATTCTATTTCACAGGACAAAGTAAGATACTGACCTGTCCTCGTTTCAATCCAAAGTATCTGGACACTGGGTCTCCCTCCTGGATTCTGGGAAGTTGTGACTCCTTCAGCTTACTGATCAATGGTTAAGGTAAATATAACATCATGTACATGGACTTTATTTCTAATCTTTAACAGGGGTATTTTTCAGTATATGTGGTTGCACATACACTCCACCCTTGACACGATATACACCTGCACTAACAACCACCTGTCTACCATACGTTTAAGACAATCACCTGTACAAACGACCACTTCCCATTTCTCCCCTTGCATTTTTTCTGCTTTAAAATAACACTGTCCAAGATGCCCACCTGTCTAAGACAACTGCTTTTCTCTTCAACAATGTGTAGCTGTCTTGGACAAATTTGACTGGAGAAACTCAACAAAATAATTTCCTTCTTAAGAATCAAAGTCACATCTTTTACATTAAAAGGTGAATGACAGGAGTGCACATGGAGCTCACAACAGGTATGAAAAATACATGCACACTGCAGGGTCTTCTCACTAATCTCGCAATAATCTTTCCAAGATCACAATTTTGATTCACTATAGTACAGCAGAGATTCACTGCAACTGAGGTTGATGACACCTAATGGTTCACAACTCCCAGGACTCTAAACAGTTGAGGTTCACAGCTGGCAACAAAGAGACCTAATTCACAACCTCCATCCTTGACCTGCTGTTTCAGTATCATCATCACATATCTGGTTTGGCATTAGATAAATCTAAGGTTTCAACATCACCATCTGCCTACCTCCCTGTTCTTCAAGGCATGATATTCCATACCTTAGCTAAGACGTTCGAAATCTTGGGTCAGAAGGGAGTATGTTATACCATGGTTTTACTGTTTGTCCTTCTGACATATTGAGTGCCCACCAGATAAAAAAGGCATTGGTTATAGTTAAAATAACCTAACCAAAAAGACTCGCTTGACCCATGCAAAGGTCAAGCCAAAAATTTTAGCAGAAGCGATGAACAGACATCAGTTCACACATTCAAATCAACTTGAGCAGCTCAGGAAAAGGTCACAGAGACGACAGATTAGAGCTGTACGCTCGAAGGTGTCAAAGGCCCTTCACTTGACCTTCATGCTAGTGTCAACAAACTCTCCAAGAGAAAAAACACTATCTAGCTTCTTTAATTTTGGTTTCAGTAAGAGTGTGACGGCTATTTCAACACAATTAGAGGTGTTACTAGAAGAAACATGTAGTAACATAAAAAAATAAAGGAGAGATCTAGACGATAGACGTTTCATTGGAAAGAGGAAGCAAACCACACTAGGGTACCCAACAACCAATCACCTATCAACTGTACTTCCCAATTTCTGAGATCATTTATCTGCGTTACCGTTAAACTTCTGACAAGATGAGCCAAATACCACACCAAGACATGTTCCAGGTATTTCTTTGCCATAACTGCACTTTCCCCCCCCTCCTGATCACCCATGCTCAAAAGGATACTATCTGTTGAGTAGTTCTATTTTCTCCTCAGGGGTCATGACTTTGTGCTCGGGGACCAGCTGTGGAACAAAGAAAAAAAAAACACTCAGCATTAATGTCAGAAAGAAATAGACTGAGGAATGTGTGTGTGTGTGAGAGAGAGAGAAAGAGAGAGAGAGAGAGAGAGAGAGAGAGAGAGACAGAGAGAGAGAAAGAGAGAGAGAGAGACAGAGAGAGAGAGAGAGAGAGAGAGAGAGACAGACAGAGAGAGACACAGAGAGAGAGAAAGAGAAAAAGAGAGAGACAGAGATAGAGAGAGAGAAAGAAACAGAGAGAGAGAGAGGGGGGAGGGATGGGGGAGGAATGAGAGAAAGTTGAACGATGAACAAGAGAGAGAAAAACAGAAGAAAGAGGAAAGAGATAGAGGGGGATGATGAAGGAACTGTTGTAACAGCCACGTACCATGTGCTCTGTGATGTTGATCAACAGCTCTGACTCGATGAACTGCTCCAAGATGTATTTAGGTGCCATCTCCACCAGGGCCTGAGGGTCGTAACAAAAGACAGGAAGTCAAATGTACGGGTACACCCAAACAATCCTACCCCCATATTATAATAAATACTAGAATAATGAGATCTAGGGATTAACAAAATAACTCTTGATGCCCATCTGTTTCTTTTTTTTTTTCACTTTTATAGATAAAAAATATATTTATATGTATAAAAAATAACGAGACTCGCCTACAGTGGGGAGTTAGCACCTGAATTTTTCAATACAGTCATACCTGGGGAAAACGGCCACCCATTGTCAAGGATAAAAGTGGCTGTATATCACAGGTGGCCGTCTTAGGCAGGACTGATCAAAATGAAGAAAGCAAATCATTCTCTTCTGAGGTCCAAAACGGGGCTGATCTCAGAATTTAGACTGCCGCAAAGCTAATTCAAAAGGGTACTGGTTTTCTTTTTCTTTAAAAAAAAAAAAGGGGGGGGGTGTAAAAAGGTTTGTTTTGTTGGTTTGTTTTTTGGTAAGCTTTCTTTTTGTTGCTGATTTTGTGCAAGGGTAAAATAAACGAAATATTATGTAAGTAAGATGATGAAGACCAAGTTAAATGGTAAAACAAACACACAGGTCGCCACCACTCGGGGAACGAGCGACGCTTCTGTCGAAAGTTCACCAACGTCCACTGTTACTTTGTTGCAGATTAGGTAAACAAAACAGTGAGAAGTCACCTCACACGATTTGTGCATGAGTTGTGGGCAGAGCTTATAGGTATAGGTTCTGACAGATCCCGCTTCCCTCACCAGCAGTTGAAAATTTATTGTTAGGCCTACAGTCCTACCCACAGGTCAACATGGGTAAACATTCACTGAAAGGACTAACAATAACGACAGGTGAATGAATTATGACAGCCCGTCAACAGCCTGAGGGGCCGATTCAAAATTTATGACAAAGCAGAGGGCAATGAGTGACCATGCCTGGCCGCCTGAGGCAGTGGGTTGATAAAATAATGTGGTCGCGGCCGTGTTGGACAGATTACCTTTTACACAGTTAAATTATATAGAAAAAATGCAAGGGGGGAAAAGGAAAGTGGCTGTTTGTACAGGTGACCGTCACGGCAGGTTCGACTGTACTGTATTATTTCTGCGTTACTCAAAACTTCCTTGCCTGCTTGGCTATGAGAGTCATTCTTTTTCCAACATTGAACTTTCTTACCTGCTTGGCTGAGGGAGTCATGCCCATCTGCACGACAATGATGGCTCTCATGATGTTCTCTTCCTGCATTCTCTGACAGTACGTCTTGATGGTCTTGATCCCAACTTTGCTCTCATCGGGGAAAAACACAAACATCTGGTCTGTAATAGAGATATATTTGAACATGAGAAAAATAAACATCAAACCCACAGCAGCGGGAGATCTGAGCATTGAAGAAGAAAAACAATTAATCTCTAATTGAGTGAAACAGAAATGTGAGAGGAGAACCGAAAAATAAGATATAGATCTATATATATCAGAGTGATATTTGAACATGAGGAACAAAAACATCTGATCTTTAAGAGAAAGAGACTTGGACATAAAAAACATCAGACCTGTTCTTAAAGTGACAATGAATTACTCTTCTAGTAATAACTAAACAATTGTACTACCAAGTGCTTCTCCCTGTACTCAGTAACCAGACAGGCAAACCAGGTCAAATGGAATCAGTATGGACTGGGGCTGAAAGCTAGATAAGTGTGTCAAATGAGTGGAGTCTGTTCTAGATCACTGGAATCAGTAGCAACCAAGACAAGCGTACTAGATATATAAGTGTATCCCTGGACTATGTAACAAGACAAGTACACCGGGTTAATGAAATCAGTACAACATACAAGACAAATGAGCCAGGTGAGTGTTCTACAATAAATAACTAGATAAGCACACTAAGAGCTTATCCCTGTATTCAGTAACTAGACAAACATATTTGGTCCATGTTCCTGAACTTTGTAAATAGACAGGACAGAACAGAATACCAAATTAGTACGATCAGTGACAAACTATACATCTGAGCCTTGTGAATGTTCCCGAACTAAAGAACCCGAAAAGAGTACCAGGTGAATAGCGTTACCTGTAGGGTCATCATTGTGAGCCACCAGCACAATGAGGTCACTGCGGCTGGGCTTCCTCTCACTGAGGACAGGAACAAAGACACACAATTATTTTCAAAGAAGAGAACGCTCTATGCCCGGACATACACAGACAGAACCAACATTTTATACCAGACACAAGGCGATAGTTGAATGTCATACACGACAGACAAACGCAGGCAGGAGAACATTACATATCAGACACAGGAATGTGGTGGCATCATTTTATCTTCCGGCGAATTTTGTATGGGTTCAATGATGCCCCACAAGATACAAATGAAATAGGTTCTGCAATGGTGGAGAATTTAGCTCAGTGGGAAAAGAAGAGAAGAACAAAAGAAAAAAAAAAGGAATGAAGACAGAGATGATACACAAAAATGAATAGTTCACATGATGAGCACAGACATCATATATTTATGATTCAATCATTAAAGGGTCACAAGTGCTTCTATTTATTTATTTATACATCCCCCCCCCCCCCCCCCCCCCCCCCCGCGAATCGAAACAAACCGCACCACTCTGGCCTGACAAGACTACCTGACAAGATTTAAAGACTTCATTAACAGAACTGCTGAGGATAATGCATGAACATGTGGAAAAGATCTACTCACACAGTTGATTTGTAAAGTGAGATCTGCCACAGTTTTTTATTTGGAAAGAAAAATTTGTGATAAGGTTGTGATCAGCAACATGCAATTTGTGAAGTATGATTTCTGATTTATGAAAATGGGTTTCCAATTTGAGAAGTGAGATTTATGAAATAAGACTTTTCTATTTGAAGAAGTGAGTCGATAAATTTTGAGGTGGGATATTATATTATGTAGTGCGCATTCTAATTTGAGAATAAACATTTCAGACGTGAGAGGAGAGCTGGCCATTTATGATCTGTAACATGACATAATTTGCAGAAAGAGATATTTGTGACATGTGAATTGTGAAGAGAGATTTATGATTTGTGAAGTGTGAATTGTGAAGAGAGATCTGTGATTTGTGAAGAAAGATTTGTGATTTGTAATTCTCTTTCTCTACATCCTCACCTTTTTCTTTCAAACACTGTCCTCATTACAAAAGTACAGATGTACATGAGGGACCACAATGGCAAAATGGTGTTTGCTAAAATCATGGCTACATCCAAGTGTCAGTGTCACATAGTTGACACTAATCTGTGCCTTGAACACATCCAGCCAGAAGAAAGAGATGTACCTACCTGGGCTTATCACCAAACTGTGCCTTGAATCCATCCAATGTCTGATCCAACTCCTCCTGAGTCACAAGGTACCCGCGGTCATGACAAAGCTGGTCAAACAAAAAAAGGATAAAGTGATGGGAACCTGACCACACAGCCATTTTCATGTCCGTCCCTGTAAGAGGTTTTTAACCCTTAAAACCCTATATACTGCTGGTAACCGCTGACGCCGTATTTTCCTATACCACTAGTCAACTTTATCATTTAATTCCCAGTGCTAGAAACATGGGATGTAACTCTAGATGACTCTGTCGCATTTTTGGGGATTATGCAATATTGTGTGTGTGTGTGAGCGCGTGTGCGTGTGTAGTGTGTGTGTGTGTGTGTACACCTTTGTTTGGGGAGGAGAAGAGGATGTGCAGAATGGTACAGGCTAACTTTATGGAACGAAAATTGGTGAGATTGTTAAGATAACCCAAATTAACCACACAAAAACGAAACAAACAAACAAAAAGAAAAAGGAAAAAGGGTTGGAGGGGGTGGGGGTGGGGGGTGGTGCTGTGGATGAGAAAGAAGAAAAGAAAACGGAAAATAAACAAACAAAACGAAGAAAGTTCACCGCAATTTGCTCTCCCGTCAATTGATATCGCAACGATGGTTATACTGTCGTAAGTCTTGCATGTTGTCACTGGTCGACATCATATTCTTTACAGACAAATAATAACATATTAACATTGTGCTCTCTCTTTACCCTACTTAGTACAAGGTCTGGCCACCCGAGGCTGCAGAAATCCCCACGGACCAGTAGCGTTAGGCTAATCGACCGAATTCGTTCGAGTAGCAAAACGCTAGCCATCCCAGATCGGGCGGCTAGCACCGGCCTTATTATTATTATGGAAGTGGCTATTCTCACCCCGGGTGAGAATAAAAATATGGTCGACCTCTCACCCTGGGTGAGACTTGCCAGCATTGGCTATTTTCACCCACTGTGAAACAAGACATGTTTTTCCTAATTTCTGAATACTGACTATCGGTATGGATGATCAAATTGACAAAAGCAAACTTTTTAAATAATGTTATAGATCTAGCTCAAAAGTAAACTTATTTGTACGTCTACAAAGATGCTACGGTTATTTCACTTTTCCAATTGAGCCGAACTACGCGAGTCGGCATTTTCTTTGGCTCAGAAGTTTTCGCGCTACTTCTCTCTCTCTCCCCTCCCCTTTCTCTCTCACTGCCCACAACAAAATTGCACGCTTTCAACAAAAGAGCGCTGGAGCGTTTGTTAATGGTGAACGCTACACAACACTGGTTGGCCTATCACGGTGAACACACACCGGGTGAGAATAGCCAAAAGGCTCGCCTGCACTATTCTCACCCGGAGTGAGAATAGAGGTGGCCTATTATTATTGTTGTAGCCTAACTTAGATCTACCATTTTTTCAAGGTAGTGACTACGTTCTCTATTGTTAGAGAAGGTATGCAAGCTGTCTACGTTCTCTAATGTTCAGTGCTTCCAAGCGTGGCATCCCGGTCCTGGAAGGGTTTTTTCCTCCTCCTCCCTACTGACCAACAATTTGCTCCCAGACCCCCAACCAGGGCAAATAGTTATTGGCAGGAGGAACAACTCAGCAATTGGCAAGGGTCGGGGGGGGCGGAAGCTGAAGACAAGACTCTACTAGACTAGATCTAATATCTAGATGACTACTAGAGCCTATATACGGCATACCGACACATACGTCAGACCGGCACTAAGCACGCATTCGGCCCAAAATTGGACAACCAATTATATGATAACCTGGAATGATGTCTGGTATACAATTCCGTTCAATATTGTTTTGTTTTCAAGTTCAACAATGTTGAGCAGAATCAGACAACTGTGTGAGCAGAAATAATCCATTTCATCTCCAAAGGTAAGAACCACGTTCAGCCATTACGGCTTGCAGATGCGCAATGCGTCGTGGGAAATAAGCTATTGATTCTGTAATCGTACCCACATGATTCGTTTAGCATTTTTATTCAGTTTATAAGGTGTCTAGTTACCGCCACAAACCATTCGCTGCTCTTTGTTGTAACAATTGGGGCCGGTAGGGGGGGTGCCGGTATGGGGTACAATTTTTTGAGGGATGTACCCGATACCGGCACTATATTTTTTTACATGGTGCGTGACTAGAAAAATAGTTAATTCTTCACGGACAATGGATGGCATCTTAGTACTTTAGATTTTTTAGTTTCTATGATTTGATATAGATCTAGATAGATCTTTTTTAATGTTTGAAACAAATTTACATGAAGGAAACTCTACCCCTTCCCTCCACCCGTTGTATGTAATGATGATGGTGATGTTCCTCTGTCCAATGTATGTTGTGATGATGTTCCTCCAGCCATTGTTTCCACATGTTGTGATATTGTTCCTGCTCCTACTGCTTCTGTTTCAGAAGAAGAACTTGCTGGCCCTCCCCCAACTGCCCTTGTCTCTAGTTGTGAGTGGTCAGTTGATGCCCTAAAGTTTTCGACCACAGGTCTGGAATTCTCAGGGATCGAATGTACCTCCGAGGACTTCCTGGATCCTGCAGCAGAGTTTCAGCTACCTTTGGTTTCAACACCAGCTCGGGATCCTGTGGATAACCAGGACCATGACTATTGTCTGCCTGAGCAGGCATTGAGACCATTGGAAGATGAAACTCTGGTGACACCCCAAGCCCCCCAAAAACTGCCTCAGGACAACAATTTTGCTTTGTCCTTGACAAGCTAATTGATCACGCCATTGTAAAGAGCAGCCTTTATATAATGAAAAAAACCCAAAATTTAATATGGGACGTTCTTTGGTGAGTTTTGAGACAATATTCGTCTGAGTATTTAAAAGAAACTTGGCAACCCAGTACATTTTCTAGTGCAGAATCTAGTCCTGCTTTCAGATTTGTCATAGCTATCCTACATTTTGAGTTATGAAGACGTTTAAACGTAAAAATGTGGCGGTTTTCGGTGCGTTTTGAGACAATATTTGTCATAGCTCGCCTATTTCTTGGAATATGTAAATGAAACTTGGCAGTCTAGTACATTTTTTAATGCAGAATCTAGTCATGCTGTCAGATTTTTAATACCTCTGTCATACTTTTTGAGTTGTAAAGACATTAACAGGTAAAAAAGTGGCGTTCTTTACAGATTTACAAAGATTATCAGTCATTTATGTTCTCCCAAAGTCATGATATTTAAATGAAACTTGGCAACATAAAAGGTTCCTTCTTGCCAAGCAATGCTCTGGATCAATTTGTCACAAAAATGTAAAAGAGCTGAATTTATTGGTCTAATAAATCCAGTTCTCTACTAGCAAAAGCATGCACACTTTGTTATAGAAAATAAGATCGTCTCTGTGTATATCCATTGTTGGACTGTGTCCTATTGTGTGGAAGATTAAGATGCGTTTAGATAATATTATTATAGTTTACAAGTCCTGGGAATATTTCGCATGGGTAGGCTACAACTCATACAATAAAAGTAACATATTTGCAAACCTCCCCCCCCCCCTTTCTCTCTCTCTCTCTCTCACGCACACACACACACACGTGCACACGCGCGCACTCACGCGTGAACGATAACAATGTATAAACGGGACTGTCTTCCCAGACTGGACTAAATAAGTACCATACTCTTTAATAACAATCTTAATGCCTCACTTTTCCAAACAGCGCACACAGGACAAGTCCAAGTGTGTGCTTTCCCAAGAGGGGGGAATAGGCTTTCATAACGCAAACACAATGATTACAATGCCATACTTCTCAAGATGTTTGCTTTTCTGTTTCTATTCTTCTGTCATGCAATCAAGCAAATAAAAATGACTACATCTATTGTATTGTGACTAAAATGCAACAAAAATGCAAATTATCAAGGCCCCCGGTTAGTTTTCATCCTTCCCCCCATTTCGGTTCACGTAAGCGGGGCCTCGTTTGTAGCGCCCGAGGCGACCGATGGCTGATGATGTCACTCAGTGGAAATTTCCCAGCCGTCGGTCGTTCACCCAGCACGCGCAAATGGCAATGCCGCTTTTTCCCTTAGTTACTTTCACATTTTTAAAGATAACGCGAAAACCGCTAAACACAGAAGCATGAAATTTTAAGGGAATAAAGAAAAATGGTGTACAACGTATCAGTCATTTTGACAAATCACAGCTCCGAAAAATCTTCAAAGCGCACCACATCAACCACTTTTGCAAACGTTTTCGACTACTTCTTGGATGTCAAACTGCATACCACAAGATTGACCTCTTTTCTGATTGGCTGCCAAGTCTCATTCATATCCATTCACGAGAAGCGGCGTGAGAGCGAGTTGAAGACAACAACCTTTGCGTTAGTGCGTCCCACGAAACACCCCCGCTGCGGGGGCCAAAAATCGGCAGAATAAAACGCCCTCGGTGGGCATTGCTAGTTAAAATTAACGAAGTGTATACAGACCCGTAACCGGGAACAAAGTCACGAAGTATACAGACCCGGTAGGGGAACTCTTTTGTGATTTCGGAAAGTTTCAGTGCCCTCTTGGCTCAGGGTTGACCTAGATCTAGGTTACTATATAGGCTATTTTATTATAGGTTCTTCTAGATCTAAATGAAGATTGCGGATGTCTTTTCGATGAACAATCGTTTTTCCTCCGTTTTTGGAGTTGGAGGAATCACAATTTGAAGAAAAGAACAATGCATAATTTCAATCCAGCAGTGACCCTCTCTATTTCTCTGCTTCTCTCTCTCTCCTCTGTGTATCGCTCGCCTTCTCTTTTTCTTTGTTTGTCTGTCTTTCTCTCTCCCCACCTATTTCCCACTCTATCTTTCTCTCGTTCCCTCCTGCCAACCGGGGCATGTCATACATTTTGCTGCTAGCACCTCTCTCTCTCTCTCTCTCTCCCTCCCTCCCTCTCTCTCTCACACACACACACACACACACACACACACACACACAAACCCCTACTCTTGTGGCCCAAACCCGTGAATATAATTGCGGGGTGGGAACTACCGAAAAAGCGCCCGAGATTCTCCATTGACTTGAGTTTTGAGAGATATAATAAAAACGGGAAAATTATGAATTCCTAAGGTTGAGACATAGGCAAAGTCAGTCCGCTGGTCCGGTATTTTTCAATCTTTCCCTATTTGGTCATCAAGACTTCTGGATTTCTTCTCTGGATGTAAACAACACAAATGGATTTAACGAACGGAACTAACTACAAGAAGACAACAAGATCACCGAACATCGTCATAGTCACAGGTCATAGGTCTAGCCCCCACCTGCATAACTGTTTTTCGTATCCTCCAGAGTTTATATGTTTCATGCTGATCATCCATTGTCACTTTGAGAGACGTATAGTGATGCTAAGCAAAATTATTATCAACTTTACGCTTCAATAATAACGGCCCAGCAATAAGTGAATGTGATTGTGGTGGGTCAGCGAAACAGAAACACATGAGTTACAATATAAAATAGAGTTGCTTCCCCTTCGTCAACAAACCTTCAGAATAAGAAAAGCTATACAACAAATTGTAGCATTTTTTGTGTTTTGCTTTTGTTTTTCAATTCAAATAATCAGTGTGAGATAGAGGATAAAGAATGTAAATTTAATTAATCAACATCATCCAGTTGTGTAGCTATACAACCATGATTTTTTTTTTAATACGAAAATAAGAGGCAGTTTTATTCGCTCTTAACAACACACCACAGAATTCTACTAAGTGTAGAATTCTGTGCAACACACAGACCTCTTTCTATTTTGAATTGCTTATTTTGCGCAGCTCAAAGACCGCATGCACCGGAAGAACGACAGGCCCACTCATCTGTCATCTGACTGCTGAAGCGCATTAGATTAAGTGCACTTGTACTAAATTTCGCAGCACTGACGTCACGCGTTTCAGCTGTAATAATAAGAAGAAATAGCCTATTTTATAGATTGCGTCATGCCAGTGGATGCAAGAAGAACTCCAGTCTGCCCACTCGGAGAACACTAATATAAGATAACAACGGCGTTGTTATATAGCACGGTGTAACGTAACATGTTACATTTAAAAGATGGTGCCCCCTCTATGACGCGCATGGTTGTAGGCCGAGAAACAGTTGTAAAAATGATAACAACTGTAGCTTGCACACGTCAGCATTTATTACAAGTAGATCTGGGCCTACACTTCACGGGAGCATGATACACGTGGTAGAGTGGAGTGTTAGTAGTGTAGGTTTAATTTTTTATTTATTTTTTTAGGGGGGGGGG
>NW_004797410.1:38427-41126 GCF_000002075.1 Aplysia californica | reverse complement strand
GGGGGGGGGGTAAGCACATGAATTATGCTACACGGTTTTTCTGGAACTCTTACTTAGAGCAGGGGCCGCTATTTTTTTTTTCAGAGTGTGGGTCGGATGGCCGCAAGTGCGATCGGGATAGATCTGGTTATTTTTTTATTGTAGACTACTTATATGGGTATCAATTTTTTCAATATAATAGGCCTATACCTCAGAATTCTACAATAAGTGTAGAATTCTGTGGCCTATACTGAATACATGTAGGCTACATACCGAGCTGTCCATTTATCAATCTACATACGAAAAAGTTTGTAAAAGCATCTTTGATTTGCACGGTAGAATTCGTTTTAGTAAGAGTTTATGACACTTGTAACACAAATTAATAGATCGTGGGTGTTTGGCGGGTGTTCTGGTGTGGTTTACTTCTTCTTTCCTATCAAACATCTATTGTCCTTATCTCCCCTTCTTCTTTTGTTACACTCTTGTAACACCTCTAATCTTCTGACGCTCATGTGACCTTATGCAGTTGCGTGCGCCGTAAAACCTCAACAAAAAACTAAAACAAAACAAATAGATCATAATATCAAATTGTGCCGAATATTAGAGGCGTCGCTACGGAGTAACATACCAAAAAAAAGGGGGGGGGGGGGGGGTGGAGATATGTAGAAAAAAAGGGGGGGGGGGGTGGAGATATATATATATATATATATATATATATATATATATATATATATATATATATATATATATATATATATATATATATTATATATATATATATATATATATATATATATATATATATGTGTGTGTGTGTGTGTGTGTGTGTGTGTGTGTGTGTGTGTGTGCGTGATGATAGGCAGTTTGATGTAAGAAAGAGCAAACTGCACCAGAGCACCCGTCAACCACTCACTTGGTACAGTTCGATAAAATGATTAACTCATTTTTGTGACTGGGTCCTAAGCAGGCAACAAATACTTCTTGTAATGGTTTGTCTGTATGTTTGCAGTCCGGGCGGACTGACCTCGTACGCTACAGTTTGGTCACCCTTACGTATTAGAGGGGTACGTAGGCCTAAATTTATGCAGTATGTTCGATCAAAGTCTACCAAAATGAATATTAGCATTTAGAGTTAGATTCAGTTAGAACGAGAGAGGATAGTAATCAAAAGAACCCCCCCCCCCCCCCTCGGACACGTGCGCACATAAAAGCGCATGCACGCTTCCCTTGGTTCGTAATTGTGAGTTTGGTTTTGCTGGCCTGTTGTTGTTTTTTTATAGGCCTTAGATATATATGTGATAAATTATCCTACGTCTAAATATAAAGCATGCCTTTGGTGTGAGCATGGATTGAACTAATTGACATGTTTAGGGGCCTTTCAAATATAATCTTACGCCTGGGAGGGGGGGGGGGGTCTTTGGCTCCTTTAAGAAAAGTGTAAGAAAGGGGGGGGGGGGGTCTTGAACTAATGTAGTATTACACTTTTGTGAGGTGAAAAAATATTTTTGACATAATGATGAAAGATATTATTTATCATTTGTTGATGATAACTAATCTCATATTTTTTTCAGCGTAAATGATCAGTAATAACAGAGATACAGTGGAATCCTGATAAAGTCAACTTGCTTAAAGTCAAGTCTTGCTTACAGTCAACACCTCACTGTAGTCCCGTTTCTTACCTTATTTGGAGTTAAAGTAATTGTGTTTCTGATACAGTCAACCGCTTGAATGTTAACTTTGTATAAAGTAAAAAAAATTGGGGCTAAATCCTGAATTCATTCAAGAAGAGATATTTCTCCTGAGTAAGTGGTGTACACACCTCCAATTACATATTATGTACTTTGTTTTTTCATTATCTCTTGTTTTGGTGACAACTTCAGAATTATATTCCCTGAATTTGAGATTACATCTTGTTTATTACCAGGTACTGTGTATTTTTGTAGCTGTCATCTTCAATTTTCAATGGCCAGTACATTTAGTACAATGGATAAAGTCAACCTTGCTCAAAGTCAACACTTTTTTTCTGTCCGGGGTGTTGACTTTATCAGAATTCCACTGTAACTTGTTTTGTTTTTTTTAATTAAAGCGCTTTTGTCATAGACTTGAGTCAAGTTTGAGTCTCAAACTTTTCCTTTTTATGAGTAAGAAAGAGTGTGTATGCAATATTTTCCTTGAATGATTTACTTTAATTGTGAGGCAGCGTGGGGAAATCAGGCGCTCGTCAAAATAATGAAAGTGAAAAAAAACTGGCATTTTGGGAACTTTTATTGAAATTTTTTTTTCGCGCTAAACACCTTTACATCCATACTGAAAAACGTTCATAACATGCACAAAATTTGTGTTTTTTCAGTTTTAAAGGCTCTCAAGCTATTGAAGTTATCAAACTTTGGCGGCCGTTTTCTCACTAAATTTACCTCTGAAATCAGGTGTCCCCACTCCTTCAATCACAAATATTTTGACTTAAGCATAGATGAATATTGTTTTCATCAAAAGGAAGGCAAATGGACAGGCTTTAAGATGATATCAATAACTCTGTATGCCTCAAAATCAAAACTGACGAGCGCTTGATCCCACCATGTCGTGACACCTATTATTTTTAGTGCATATATTATTATGTGCATGTATGTGTGTATGCATGTTTTTCATGAATATTATGCAATACGCATAGAGCAATGATTGTTTTACGGATTTGCGCGATATAAATGTCATATTATTTTTAT
>NW_004797410.1:16495-38327 GCF_000002075.1 Aplysia californica | reverse complement strand
AAAAGTCCCCAAAAAGGTGTAAGATTATATTTGAACAGCCCCTTATCTGTAGGCATGTTCTTATTTTCTAACTGAGAAGCTCGGAAGTTACGCTGACGTAGCTTATATTTCGGACTTGTTTCGCTATTCTCTGTGGTCAAGGAAAAGGTGGGCATAATGGACCTAGAGCGTGTTTTTTTGGATGGTGGAGTGGGAAAATAGACATTTGCTCTCATTTGAACTTCTTCTGTCCTCGAGCTGGTTATGTGCGATGCCTATTAAAAGTACAGTTACCAAGGCTTGCTCGGTTTTATCATGGATGTTGCCTAACCTGAATGCAGATCAATACATTGTCCCATTAAGCATAGGACTACTGAAGTTGTTCGTTTATTTTGACCACACAACAGAAATTGTTCAGCTTTCTGACATGAACATTTTTGTCTGTGTGAACTCACGAGAGTGTATCATGATCAAAGGGCAGACTGATGCCATCTTGCTAGAGGGAGAATAATATTTTCTTCACGTTAACACATGGAAATGATTCGAACATAATAAAATTATGCTGTAATATGCTTGAAGAATGAACTGCATCTTCGTTGAGATGCAATCAAATTTAAATAGGTTACCCTACAATGGCAAGTGAAATAAGACAGCAAAGAGAATATAAATGTATCCGTTGCAACATCCTTCATGTGAGTACGAGCTCAGGCATACCAATTGATAATTGAATTACCAACTGAACCATCAGCATAAATTAATTTTTATGAATGTAGGCCTACTGCTCGCATGGTCACCAAAGGGATACCTACTGAGTAATAATATGTAAACTTGTCCTGGTATCAGCTTATGAAGGTGATTCGAGCACTCGTTATTTACACTCATTATTAGAACAATTCGGATTATTCTTCTTTAATGATACACGTGTATATTGTGTGGGTAATTGTGAGGGATGGTAACAGCTGAGCTCTTCGACAACATCTCACTGGACTGAGAGGCCAATTCCATCAGTGAAGCCTGATATCTCGCAGCCCAAGATCACGATCCGAGGCATATCTTGGGGGATGTGTAAGTGAGTCAGTGGCCTTGTCGTGTTCACCATGATTTTTTATGTTATCATGAACTCACAGCACATTCCCACCGAATTATACCACGTCCACTACATGCTCAATGAATCATGCGAGGTCTTCTGCGGGATACCTCCTCTGCACCATATCATCAAAAAACGCTCAACGGGGACTCGTTGGTCATTGGGGAATACAACGTGTTAAGCTAACACAGTGCAATAATCATTCCCGCACCAATAAAAGTGTGAAGCCTGTAGCCAGCATGCCTCAGGCCTCAGGCTATTTATGCAAAATCGGTCTTGTAGTGTTAAAGTATCTTTGGTGCTTACAATCTCATTCACTCACTTTTTCTATTTTCAAATACTGTATAATTATTGCTCGCTTCACAGTGGTGTTCCGTTAAAGTGCCCAAGCCACTTTATTTTTAGTTAATGAATATGATGATGGTGAAAAATATTAGTTCCAATTTGGTTACGAATATCGAAACATCTGGTCACGTTGACAGCTTTCCTAGACATCATATGAACATTATTGTTGTTTAAATTTGAGGAGGTTAGCCAGCGTTCAAGTTTGACATTTTTGCGTTGTCTCAACTTGGAACAACTAGACTTAGATCTAGATAGAATTGATTAATTGGGATTTTATCTCCCACCCAATTGGGATAGTTGAATGCTTCAGTAGGGGAGCAAACATAAGATGAACAGATGGCCTGCGAAATAAGCCAAGAGACCAGGATACAAAAGGTTAACTCGTTGTTAGACAGCTGATAATGATAACCTTTCGTTATTTGGTCCATATTTTCTACCAATTTGTTAATCTGATATTTAGACAGCAGAAGTTCCTAAAATACAGTGTGACTATTTCTTAACCCTATCCGAACGTCGTGTTATCCATATGACGTGGGGAACTCTGTGCCACCACTTTCCAAAGAGGAAATTTACTCCTTAATCCGATCCGTCGGCTTTGCATAGCAGTCTGTCAAAATGATTTTTTAAAAGAAAGTTTCAAAGAGATCTTCGCACTAAAAGAATTCTAAAATGTGGAGAATACAACCCCGGGGGTACACAACTTGTTTGAGATTTGAATCAAATGCAGTTAGTTCTGTGATGTTTAGCTAACCTTCATTCTACCACTGTTTCGCTTGATGCTGGGTTTATTATAAAATTTAGCACGCAGCATTCAAACTATATATATTCATTATACTGCGATCATAGAGTTTCTCTTTTTAATTGGCCGTAAAATTCGAATCACAAGCAAATAAACATCCATAATTCGAGCAAAGGTTTCTGGTTCTACATTAGTTTCTTGTGAGACTGTCAATGTGTGGACAATGAATAACCTAGCTGGCTGAAGCAGGCTCGACTTATTGCCCTTACAATTATATAGCTAGAACAATTTTTAGCCATACTATGACAATGAGAATAGAACCTCTCGGATACTATGTTCTTTATGTGCTCTTACTTTCTGCCAAGATAGTGCAGATATTTACTCACAAGTGAGTATATCGCTATTAATTTATATCTATAACATTCACCCTGCCTGTCGTAGTTTTTATACTGATCTACAAAGACAAAGTTTGATTCTGTTGTCAAGTACATGTAGTATAATAATAATATTGTAGGCTATTACTATTAACAAAGGGAAAGGCATTCTTCCCAAAAGCTAGCATACAGCCTTTTGGAACATCATCATCATCCGGTGCCTTGCCGACGACTGGCGCGGGCGATCATGGACCTCCACTTCACTTTGTCTTGCGTTGCTGCAATGGTGTGTGTTGTTCTTGCTGCTCCTAGCCATGTTGTCATCTTGTCCAGTATCTTTCTCCCCCTGACTGCCTTTGCCTCTCTTTCCATCAAACTTTCCTGTTGTTACAATATTCTCCTATGCATCTGTCCGCTATGTGTGTCCGAAGAAATTTGCCTGTCGCTTTCGTATATTCGTCTAAGCTGTCTTCTGCAATTTGCTTCAACTAAGACTTCTTCATTTGTTTTTGTTTGGAACATACTACTTCAATATTATGTGAGAAAGACAACGACAACAACAACAACAATAGCTCGTGTTAAGATTAATTTAACAACAAATAAAATTAGATAACCAAAATTTAGCGAATTAAGCTTACGTGTAATAGTAATAGCCGTGACCATGACAAATGTTGTTTGGTTTTAGCCGAAGACATACTCTGTGACGAAGACATTCCTGAATTTTGATTATAATTATAATAATATCATATCATAATTAAAAATAATATAGGTCTAAGTCAAATATTTTGAATAGGCCTACACATTTTTAATGCATTATGATTTGAAACAATATTTATCTTTTTTTCTTAGGAAAAGGGGGGGGGGGACAGACTTGAGAGACAGAGAGAGCGAGGGGGTGAGAGAGGGGGTTGAGATAAAAGGAGGAAGAGAGAGGGAGGGGGAGAGGAAGAGAAGAGAGAAAAAAGAGAGAAAGAGTGGGGTGAAGCGGAGAGAGAGAGAGAGAGAGAGAGAGAGAGAGAGAGAGAGAGAGAGAGAGAGAGAGAGAGAGAGAGAGAGAGAGAGAGAGAGAGAATCATAGGCTTATTCTAGTTTGCGTCTTTTTATCTTCTGCCTGCCACGCTCAACGAGCTTCACCCGTTATGCCACTGCGCGTTGGCCTGTCTTCGGTGCGTCGTTTGATGGTTGGTGCACTGAACAGAAAGTCGATGGTGTTTGGGGTCAAAGGTTGCACTCCCCGTCCTCCCCTTTCCCAAAGGCCAAGTAAATCTAGAGCTAGAAGCTCTGTCGCTTGTTGCTCAAAGAGGTTCGCTTGGCTTGGGTCGTTGGGTCGGAGTCAGAGGGTTATTATTATAGATCGTTGCCTGGCTAACTTTTTTTTTTTTTGCTGTGTCACTATCCATGAAGATCTACGGGACGACATCCTGTCGTTTGTTGTCTCCCCTCCTTCGAGTTTATAAAACAAGGTTCAGCGCGTCCGTGTCAGAGTCCACCATAGGCTCCTGCAGTTCGATTCGATCGTCCTCCAACATGGTGAGTCTCGAGTGTTTCTGCTGTGATTATACTCTCTAGAATCTAGATTAGATCTAGATCTAGATCTAGATATTTTATTGTAGACGTCTAGTGCCTATTATTGTGTGTGTGTGTGTGTGTGTAGTGTGTGTGTGTAGTGTGCAGTGTGTGTGTGTGTGTGTGTGTGTGTGTGTGTGTGTGAATAGCCTACATACCTGACTGACCGCGATTAACGTGTAGCCTAATCTAGATCTACATCTAGATCTAGATCTAGATTCTAGATCTAGATCTAGATCTAGATTCTAGACAAGTTTACTCTATATTATGGTTTTGCACTGTTCAACCCACATAATTTAAAGGGTGTGTCTTCTCAGACTTCTGTGTGTGTATATTATATTTATATGTAAGGGGTTGGTGACCCTCCGCCTCCAGCTTGTGGAATTTGGCAACCAATTAGGCTACGCCTTTCAAATAACAACTACAGCAATGAGACCAGTGGCGAAGCATCTATAATATTTATATATATATAATAAAGGCTAATATCAAATAATCACTGCTTCCTTTGAAATTTTTCGCAGTCAAATTCACCAAAAAAATTAGACCTCATAATATAAATTATATGTCAAAAGACGTTCTAAATCACCAGTGAACAGTCTAAAATGTATAGATCTAGATCTATGCCTAAAATTCAACCTTAGGAATTCATAATTTTCCCGTTTTTAATATCTCTCAAAGGAGAATCTTAGACCGGCAGATCTATTCATTATAATTTTGTCAGGGGGGAGACCCCCATGAACCCCCCCTCCCCCCTCCTCCCCCCCAACCACCCGCCCCACCTACCCCACATTCTCACGCAATAATGTACGAGTGGTCGAGTATTCTTCAATCTTCCCCAGAACTGTTTCATTGCCACATAAATACCCTGTTCTCGGGCCACTCCATAAGCAGTCACAAGCTTTAATTATATATTATGGAAGCTTAAAGTGAGGCCGAAAGAGTCTACCAAAAGAGTTAAAGGGAACATGATGTGCACAACACTCAAAACTGTTTCGTTGCCACATAAATACCTTGTTCCCTACCCCTTTCGGGCCACTGTCATTTATATTTAAGCAGTCACAAGTGCTGATTAAGCTAACTATTACACTGGATGAGTCAACCCCACAATTGCGAGGGGAACTCTTTTATATTAGTCTCATGTCTGCTGTGAGTGCTTGGTTTATTTCCTCGACTTTTTACCGTCCTATAATTAGATTGTGTCCTCAATTATGACACCGACTCCTGGCCTGGAAAAGCTAGAGCAATTCATCCAAATTTGAAATAAAAGATAAATTGATAATTGTTATGTTATTGCCTGTAGTATTGACATCTTTGCTTCTTTGTATTTTGTTTGTCTATTCATGCTATAGTTAAATTTAGTTGTTAGCTTAATTAAATAAATATTTAATGAGATACTTTACCAATTATTTTGGCGGTTGAACATACAATATGAATTTAGGATTTGTTTTCATTCACAACTCAGTGTTACCATCTAGAGTAATCTTCATGTGTGACATCTCTATCTGGTTCCTTGTCTCACTTTGATTACCCTGTCAAACAGGCCAGCCTTCTCCACTCCTCCCTGAATGAGACACATCTTCTGATTGGTTTAGAGCAAAAATAGTAATAATATTGCCTTATAGGACTCGTTTTTTAACGCTTCTTGAACTTGAATGTGACTGGGGTAGGTGTCCCTAATTTCGACCGATGTCAAAGCCCAACTTCGACCGTGTGTCCTCACATCGACCACTATGATCCAAACCTTTGATCTTTAGTTAATTTTTGCCAAGGATGTGGGCTAGGCTATGCCGACCACCTCTCTTTTCTAATATGCTCATTGATACAAAGGTCTCATCACTAGCCCAGCCTTTCAATAGCATCATCAACAAAGGTGCAGCAGCCCCTTGACATCACCATCACCCCCTCCCCCTCTCTTGTGTTAGGCTAACCATATTAAAATTTTTCAACTGAATGTCCTCTTCCTCGTCCCCCTCATGCTCTTCCTCCTCCTCATCATTTTCATCATCATTATGATTATAACCATCTTCATTATCATCATCATCATCATCATCATCATCATCATCATCATCATCATCATCATCATCATCATCATCATCATTATCTTCCTCACCAACACCACTACTACCACCATCATAAAAAATCATAGTCATAGCATGACCACCCAATTTCATCATCATCATCATCATCATCAGCAGCAGCAGCAGCAGCAGCAGCAGCAGCAGCAGCAGTAGCAGCAGCAGCAGCAGCAACAACAACAACAACAACAGCAATAGCCACAAGCAGTAGTCTTATTATTAGGCTATCCTAATCACCACGTTGGGATATCTTGCGGTCCAAGTTAGAATACCAAAAATGCCTATTCCTAGCTTCGACCACACTTTTCCCCAGTCTCACTGACTATAAAAGCAAGGATTCATGCTTTTATCATCATGTAAACTGAGATAAATCATTACCAAGCTGGAAAAATCTGTAAAAACACCCTTTCATTAAAATAATCTTGCTTTTTCGGCATTTTTGTCAGGTACAGTGAAAACGTGAAAATTATGGGGTCGGCCCGAAAACGCCCTACCTTGAAACACAAAAGCGAAAGCATGGCGATTTGACATTCATTACCCGCAGAAAATACGCTTGGCAAAGCCTACCTCCCACGCTGGAGATCAAATAATATCTCCCAAACAAGACTTGCCATAGAAAGCAAAACAAATTTTCTGAAAAATAATCGCTTTTTACTGTTGGGGTGTAACGGTCAAAGTTAGGCATCGGTCGAAATTAGGGTACCCTACCATACCCACTCACTGGTAGACATGCTTTTAGGAGGTTTGATCTGAGTTAATAACTTTAAAATTCACTGGTATGCTGAAGTACTGGGTTTTCTATAATTTTTTATTCAGTTTTTTTTTTTTTTTAACAGAATATCAAATGCCTCTGTATAATTCGATATATTATACATTATTAATTATTGTCTTTCATTGGCCTATAATTATAATACTATAAAGATTTAATAATAATTTAACTTTCTGTCAGCGTTTGTGGAGCCTCTTTGCTTTTGTTCACAGAATAGTTTAAAAAGAATCCAACAACGGTCTTGTAGATGTTTGCTTATAATTAGTATTATAATAGTTACTTTGATGATACCGTTACCCAGTATATTATTATTTCTATTACGGAATAACACACCATGGATAGAGGCAGAATATACACCAAATTGTTATGTCTGGATTCTATGAATGCTCTGGGTTCATTTATGGTCCGTGTAAGGTTTTTCTAATAAGACTTACCCAGTGCCCATTGACTCAATCGGTTCGGTTTGGTTCGATTCGTTGGTAGGCGGGGCTAGCAAGATTGAGGGCGAAAAGAACAACTGAACGAGGCTGACAGTAACCTTTAAAAACAAATGCGTAAAATTGTTTTCAAGGCTGCGAGTTGGGTGATCGTTTTTTGTCAGAAAACCGATCCCCCAATGGGTATACCAAGTGTCAGCAACATTTGCCATCTTCCAAAAAATCAAGTTTACTGTGTGTGACCTACATTCTGGTGATGGGAAAATAATAGATAGCCTGGTGGTGGCATTGAATGCCCTAAAGCTTGCCTCAAGGGAAGGATTGACAAGGACAACAGATGGAGTAAACCTTTGGACCTCAATGAGCCCAGTTGCAAAATAAACAAGAAATGTAAGGGGACTGTTTGAACAGGGGACAACAATTTACACTCCATTTGGGGTTTGCTGGGAGAAAAAAAGAGCCTGTATTTACATGGCCTACATACTATCGTTGATGGTTTCGGTATCTGTGGGTTCAACTTCTACTGGCATGACGAAAATATTATTTAGTTGGTTAAGATTCCTTCCTCCATGGGCTCCACCCATCATAGGTTTCCAGTAAAACTTGACTTGTTAAGAAGGAATTATTTTTGCGACATTTTGTCTCCAAGAAACAAACATTCTTCAATTTTCTTATTTCAATATATATTCATGAAGTCTGATTTTCCATTTCAGCAATTTGAGTAGTTTCATAATTTCTGAATCTGACAAATCAGTTCCATTGTCAAAGAAGAGAACTTATACTTATGGAGTTATATATACCCCTGATTGTCCTTCTTTTCTTGCTCCATGTAAAAATGCTTTTGACTCGTCAAGATGAGGTACCAATTATATATATATAAAGGGTTTTCAGTTGTAGTCCTCGTTTCGAAAGCGACTGACTTTCATTTTTCCACCATTCTCTGCCTGAATTTTATTTTCCCTCACAATTCTCTGTTCTTATATATATAATTATTATATCCTTCACCCAAACTTTACTATTCCCAAGTTATAGAATCACTGACCTCATTGTCTGCTTAAATTATCTTCTTTCAAATTCAAATGTACTGTGGGCCTGAACTTCTCCGTATCCACCCCTTAATTTCAGGCAACTATAGCACAAGTCTAATAGTTGATAAAATAACAATTATGAAAAACGTTTTGAAGTGTCAACATTCACAACAAAGACAAAGAGGAGTTAAAATTTCTGAACAACTTGACTCGGAAATATAGTCAAGCATGCACTTTGAACATGCACTTAATGTAACATGCACATAGTGAACAGATTTTCAGGTTCCAAAGCTTTTTGTTAACGTGTATTCTTTGTATTTAAAACATTTACAGTACAAAATTCATACACATATAACACAAATTTTCTGTGTCCCGCCGATTTTGCCGTATATACGCTCGTATATGTTATTGTGTATACTAGACTGTATAAGAAAAGAAATGCTTTTAACTCTTTTATACTTATACAGTAACAGAAGTCTTTACTAATTTATTGTGTAACTTTTATAAGTGTGTCTGCAAAAACTTTCAGGGCAAGTTATTTGTCTTGTATTTATTTTATTTGACTCTGCACATATTTTAACCTCTCTTCCTCTTAAGTCTCGGTTTTTATTTTCCTGCATTTGTTCTCCTCCTTTGCAGGCAGCTGGAGGAGATGACAGTTGGAAGAATGCCAAGTCCATCTATGAATTTGAAGTTCTAGATATTGATGGCAATTCTGTCAAGTTAGACAAATACAGGTAAATGTTGTTTTTGTTTGGATATAATTCTCAAGGCTCAATAGATTTGTTTTGAAGATAGATTTTTTTCTCCGATGATAAGAACAAAGATGAAGAAAGGAAGCAGGGCTGACAAGACAGCACAGTAAATATTGTCAGGGTCTTTCTGGGCTTAGACGACCATGGGTTTTTTACTCCTTTGGAAGAGGGGTGCCTTCTTGCTGGTGTGCATTGGGTCTACCAGTACCCGGAATCTACTGGGAGGAACAAGCAACTGTCCACATAATTCACACCCATAAAATGTATCGCGGGGTAGCATTGTAGCAGCCCAACTATCAGTAATTGGTAAGAGTTTTTTCTAATTTTACATGAGAAGCAAAAAACAGATTTTTCACTACTATATATATCTGTGAGCAATTAATGGAATTTCAATATAACTTATATTTTCATAAAATAATTGCAAGACTCCAAGGTTTTTACAGAGCATACACCCTTTCCCAGTACTTTAGAATAGGTCAAAAAGTGATTTTTGCCAAAACCATTAATTAAAATACTTGGAGCATCTACCCTAGGTATCTGACAACATGCAATTGACCCTATGACACACCTGTTCCATCAGGATTGGCAACTCTCCCAATTTCCTGGGACTGTCCCAGATTCAACAGTTGGGAATTTGAGAGCTGTATCACATATTCTGCACCAAAACTAGCTCTGCACCCACTTGTTATATAATTTTGTTTATTGTCAGGTAATCTAAAGTTTTAAGTCGCTTGAGCCTTAGCTATTTTTCACCCAACAATCATTGCCGCCTTACAGTTTTGAGGTATATTGAACTGTTACCCACCAAAAGGCAGTGAAAGCTATCATAATTTTCAAAATGCAACAAAAGAAAGAAAGAAATGCTCTCACAGAAAAAGAAAACTGCTTCTGATTTTTCCTAAAAGTTTTTATTTTATCAATTTTTGGAATCACAATGTTTTGGGGTGACGCAATTTTTTTGGGCGCCCAATTTATAATAAAAATCATCTAATGCAATTTGGGGGGTGGGGGGGTGACTGACTCAGTCAGCTGAAAAAAAGTGTCACACATAACTTCACTAAAAAAATTTTAACAAAGTGAACAAGTGGTCAACTGTTAGCGTGCCGTTTCCCATAGCTTCTGACAGAAAAACACAGAAGATACCGATTGATATAGTAATAATACACGGGATTCGGCCACCGGGCCAGCAGGGCGTCCCATAAATACACAGGAATAGGCTCAAGTGTGTTAAATTTTGGTGTCCCTTATTGGGTTATGAATAAAGTGTCAAGCCTCCTGCTTGTACTATGTAGTTGACCACACAACCAGCTTTTCTGAAACATGTTGATAGTCCAAGACCATATTGATGATCCTGCCTTGTTTGTGTCTCGTGTCCCCAGTGGGAAAGTTTGTCTCATTGTGAATGTGGCCTCCAAATGAGGTTTCACAGACAAGAACTACACTCAGCTGCAGGCACTGCACGTCAAGCTGGCTGAGAAAGGACTGGCCATCCTGGCATTTCCTTGTAACCAATTCAAGAGTCAGGTGAGTCCTTACAGCAGCAGGGATGCTGTTGACTTTTTTTCCCCATCATTTCCGTTAATATTTACGGAAATCCATTTTCACATCGCTTATTATTCTAAACATGTCCTTTCTGTTTAACCCTATAGTGCCTTTGATCAACACCTTTCAGTAAAATCCACACAGAAATGTGTCTGTAAATAAATGTAATTGGTGTTGAGCCTAAGAAAAAGGTTTTTTTTTAATCGATAAAAATTACTCAACTGTTGATTTCTTTGATTTCTTATTTTGATGAGCACCGCCTGATTTCATCGTGATGCTTACATACTTTAATAACACTGTTCAAGACGTCCACCTGTCTAAGCCAACCACTTTTTTTCTCAACAATGGATGGCTGTCTTGGAGAGTTTCGACTGTACACTGTTCAAAGTAAACGATTTATTATTTCAGGAGCCGGGAACGAATGAGGAAATCAAAAAGTTTGCTCAGGAGAAGTATGGGGCACAATTTGATTTGTTTGCTAAGATCAATGTGAATGGAAGTGAAGCTATCCCTCTGTACAACTACCTCAAGAAAGAGCAGAAGGGAACGTTCGGAAAGTAAGTATCTCTCTCCCTCCCTCTTGCTTCCCCTCTCTTTCTCCCCTCCCCCCCTTCTCTCTCTCCCCTCCCCCCTTCTCTCTCTCTCTCTCTCTCTCTCTCTCTCTCTCTCTCTCTCTCTCTCTCTCTCTCTCTCTCTCTCTGTCTCTCTCTCTCTCTCTCTGTTTCTCTCCTTCTCTCTCTCTCCCTCTCTCTCACAAGAATTCTGGGACACTCTCTCTCAATTAAACCTCTCAGAGTGATATACAGCTCTGTGGGTTGTCCTAAAGAGATGTCTCTTAAAAATCCTGTGGGCCGAAATAGAGATTCGTGAACCAGTCTAAAGAGATAATAACATGGATTGTGTGATAGGTGTGTTGTAGGGTAGTAGTAGAAGTAAAGTAGAGTTGTGATGGATGAAGAATAGCTGGCTTATTATAATTTATGATGACACATTTCTCATTGTTGTTTTTGTCCATAACATATATAATTCAATTTGTCTCCAGCTTCATCAAGTGGAACTTCTCTAAATTCCTGGTGGACAGAGAGGGGAAGCCTGTCAAAAGATATGCACCCAACGTGGAACCATTTGTAAGTCTGGCATTTGTTTGTTCTCGACCTGCTATTTGTCCATTACATTCTCCATTCTGTCTCAGGCCGTTTTACATTTGTTTGTCAGTGATGTTCTGTATTTTCTTTTGTGATGTTTGTTCGTGAAATTCTCTACTATGTATAGATCCAGTTCTCGGTCCATAATGCTCTTCACTCTGTCTTATGATATTTTTTCGTGTCTCGTAACATTTATGTGTTCATGACATTCTCAGTCCCATCCCTTTACATAATATTAAATTTCTTTGAAGCCGAATTAAAGAGCTCAATATTACAGTCATACCTCGTTATACAGCCTACCCTGGAACAAGCATGAAGTTGGCGGTACAACGGGGATGGTGGTACAATGAGGTTTTCATGTCCTCTGTTAAATAAATGTAGCACTAACTGCCCATTGACCTGTCACTTAGACTTGAGTGTGGTTCCTCACTAAATAAAAAAGCCCCACTGGCATACGCCAGACTAAGTTATTTTGGGATAATATCTAGCGATGCCAGATTTTGGAAGGGAGTTGTTATGGTGAGGCTCTTTTAAAGTTTCTTCATGCGACTCAAAAATTTAATTCCAATTTCTTTTTTAGAAATATTGAAATTTAATGCTGAAGTACAAAGTTATGTTTTAGTTTAATTGTACTCTTCTACATTACACATTGTATTTTGTTAGCTTGCGACACACTACATCACTGTAGATCTACCCATATTGCCTGAATCTACAAGACAAGGGGGGGAAGGTGGGATGGGAGGGGAAGGAGCAAATCGGAAAAAAGCATTTGATCTAGGAGGTTTGACTGTGTTAATATTATTTGTCTTCTTTCAACTCTTATAATGTCTGATCTAGATGTAGCTGGGTATGAATAAAGAAAAGGCTTTGAATATTTAAAAAAAAATTTCCTTGAAGAAGATGATAGGGTGCTGGATCTAAGCAAAAAGGTGTGGTTTCAAATGAAAGTCAGAGACCTAGGTCTAAAAAAATGAATTTATGTATCAGTTGTGATCAATGAAACTCAAAGGCCAGAGATATAGATCCTCTTTACCAACGACCCTTTATTGTTCAGTTTCTTTTTTTTTTCTTTCTTTTTTTTTTCTTCTTTTTTTTTTGTCCCTTGCCCGTTTCTATTAAATGTTATTATATTGATGCCATCTGATTAGTGGAAAAATGTGCGTATGATAGTGCGCAATAATGTATTACGTACATAATTGTTATAACATATAACTGTTACATATAGATGTTCAAGATAATTATAGATGTTTGTGAAGGACCTGAGACTGAGAGCAATGATGATTTTAGAAATGACGGTGGTGGTGGTGTTAAGTGATGATGTGGGATGATGTTTATGTATATAGTTATTAAGAAGACATGCTTCTGTTTTTTTAGGTTTTTAAAAATTAATTTTAGATAATGTTAGCATTAGTCTTATCTTCCTCTGCTCTGATGAGTCTTGAGGGATGTGCCCCATCCCGTTCCCTACTATTGTTTCAATTTTTATTCACTTAAACTTTGTCATAATTCTAAGTGGGTGGTTGGCGGGGGCTCTGGTGTTGTTTGCTCCTTCTTTCCTATTCAACGTCTATTGTCCTGATCTCTCCTCTCCTCCTTTTTTGTGTTTGTTACTCTCTTGTAACGCCTCTAATCAAGGGCACTTATTGTGTTGCAAGTGCCATAAAACATTTACTAAAAAAAAGCATACATGTAATTCTAAATATATATTATGTATCTAGATAGTGGATTGTTGGCATGTGCCTTGCTAAGTCAGCTCCTTTTTCTCCTGTTCAGTGTTATTGTTGTCTTAATCTTAATGTCTTCTTGGCACAATGTGGTCTTTTCTTGTGGTGACTTAGCTAAGCGACTAGTTCACTTAATGTTCAAATAATTTTATTCCAGGTTCTGCCTCAGTGAATGATTTTTACAATTTAAAAAATTTTTTTTTTTCAGTCTATTGAGAAAGATATCAACAAATACTTGTAGCAAGATGAGTCATCTTTCCCTGGTCCTGACCTGACCCCCCCCCCAGAGAATGACGTTTGTCACCCACACCCTCCTCTCAAGGATTCGCTTTCCACGCATTCAGGACATTTGTATGCAGTAGTTCAGTCAATGAAGTGTATCAAAGAAACTTTCAGCTAAAGGCACATATGGTGAAAACTTTCAGCTCAAGGGACTTGTGTCTCGGAAATATCCATGTTAAAGGTTGTTAGCAACAAATTTTTTGCAGACATTTTCATTATACAAAACTTGTGCCATTGTCTTGAGGAAGAAAAGTCCGCCAAATTCTGGCTGTGAGATTGAGAAGGTTAGAAAATATGACAAGGATAGTAGTAATTGTAGAGTTGTAACATCTTATGTCACCAAGTGTGTGTGTGTGTGTGTGTGTGTGTGTGTGTGTGTGTGTGTGTGAGAGAGAATGTTTGTGTATGTGTGTGCATAGATATAATATGTGAATGAGGGAGTGTGTGTGGGTGTGTGTGCATGTGCGTATGTATGTGTGTGTGTGTGGGTTTGTTTTTGCATGCAGTGAGTGAAGGGGAGGTCAGGGGAAGTGATCAATGGGCCAAGAAGTTTTGACTGCAACGGGCAACAGTCTGTCTCGCCTGTACCTGTGGCCGTGCTCACCCAGACTTGTGAAGACGAGTTCTCAAACCCTGACGGGTAGGGCTTGTCGGATGTCGGCGAGTGCAGAACGCCGCGCTGGGGTGGGCAGGGCCAGGGAACTACCTGAGGCTGGCTTTTCCCCCTTCGGTCACTTCAGTCCAGCCCATGCATCCATGAAACAGTTCTGACAAAGGCATTGCCAGAGCTGTAATTTTTGTTTAATTAAAAAAATAGTTTGATTTATTAAGCAGATACTTTTCTTGTTCAGTGAGTGTGATCTTTAGTTTTTTATATGTTATATCACAAATTTGTGTAATCATTGCCCAGTAATGTGTAGTTTATTTATTATTACTTTTTCCCTCTCCCTTTCTCTCTCTCTCTCTCTCCCTTTCTCTCTCTCTCTCTCTCTCTCTCTCTCTCTCTCCTCCCCCCCTCACCCCACATGCTTATTTTTATTCTTCTTGTAATCATATGGATTTTAAAATATTTTTTCTCTCTCTCTCTTTCTTTTTCCTTTGCTTTATTAAATTTATCTTTGGCCTTCCTGATGTACTCTACGGTACTCTACCTACTGTACCCTGTCTCTTTTCAAATTTTACATGTCCTATAGAATTATCACATCCTCTAAATACTGACTGGTGCTTATGTCGAGTGAAGGGTTTGTTTGTTTAGTTTGTCTTTTGTTTGTTTTAATGCTGGTTAGTTTGCCTGTTGATGTGCATCTGCAGATAATGTTGTGATAGATGAATGAAGGGGAATAATTGGTTGTGATATTGTTGCGCAGTCATTGAATCTCTTCTGTCACTGTCCTGGGTAAACTCTTTGCTGATGTTCAGGCGGAGACAAGTGGACAAGGTCCTAATCTGTGCCTTCTTTTCTTGCATTGGGTTCGAGTTTGGGTCTTTGATATTAATTGTTTAAATGTGTGTAGTCCATTCAGAGAAGACGGACACGAGGACTGAGGAGCTCTGGACGGAGATTGTCCAGTTAGTTGTCTCTAACTCTAACACGTTGGTCTGTGATGGATTGTGAGTATGAGGAAGGAACAACTGCCTGGCCCCGTCTCTGACGATGGTTGTGGTTGTCGTGGTTGTGATCCTCAAGGAAACTTTAGGTTACTCAACATGTGGCAGTGTTTTGATGTCGATCTATCGAGTTTATGTATTGGCTATTTTTTGTGTATTTTTGTTAGGCTTGTATGTCTGTGTTCTCAAAATAGTATGCCTGGGTATTGTTTTCTAATAAATATTGTTAGACCTCCAGTATGGCTTTGCTCTTTGGTTGTGTGTGTGGTTAGAGGGCATCACTGGCAGGTCCTACTTTTCTGTCTATCCGTCTTGTTTTTTCCCAGCACTAAATGAGTCAATGACCTTTATTATGTCAGTGTGCCTGTCTTTACTCAAACGCAAAACTAGTGACTGGTTGGTCAGTGCTCTGGTGTCGTTTCCACCTTCTCAATCGAACATCTTTAGTTTTAGTGTGATTTTTATGGCACTTGCAACACAGATAGGTCACATAAGTGTCAAAGATTAGCGGTGCGTGTTGTGAGAGGGTAACATACAAAAGAAAGAAGAAGCAGAACAGCACCCGCCAACAACCCACATACCAAACGTCTATCAATATCATCCTTATTAAGTTATATCTCACTTTTTTGTGTGTTTGTTGCTGTCTTACAACACTTCTAACCTTAGGCATCTATTCTATGTGTCCTAATTGTGTTGATACTTCTGTAGAAGTTACACACTATATAGAATTTTAAGATTAGACCTGGAAGTGTGAGCACCTTACAGACAGTAGTAACAATAATATATTATGTAATAGCTCGTCTGTCAATGTCTGACAATGGCTAATACCTCTGTTGAGGAGAATATAATTTATTCTCCAGCGAAATATAAGAATTAAAGGTTATGATGACTTGTGGCTTCTTTCTGTGTCCGATGTGACCAATTCGTGCAGAGAAAAGTTTGCCACAATTTGAACATTTAAAAGCTCCACTTTCACTTGTGGATGTGCGCAGCTTGCTGGCTTCTTTCTTGGTGTCAGCATTTTTTATTCATGAAGCCTCATGCTCATATATGCAAGTCAGCTGCCACCGCACTCACCCGTTGCCGCAGAAATTTGATGGGGTTAGACGACAACGAAAAGGGGAAGGATAGAATATAAAAGCAGATGTTTAACCTGCGCAGAGGTCATTTTAAAGAGAGAAAGAGCAGCGCAAACATCAGACTTTTTCTCTCGCCAAAGTACATTGCATCGGATAAGACGATCTGATTTGTATTTAGGTGCAGGTGGTTGTAAAAATACCATCCATATTGAAGGGAAGACAGGAGTAGACCTTGGTGTTTAATCATAATCATAATCACAATCACAGTCACAGGCTGGAAATCATTGCCCACATTTGTTGCGTCTTTCCTCAACCAAATCACTGATTGATTATCATCGAGACTAAAGCTGTCTGCTCACCTGAGACTGAGACAGACTGAACGTAGGCTACGCGAATTGAAAATGGCTGTCTAGTGTAGGGGACCTTTACATCATTTACGCACATTATTATATACATGTATTACTACAACCGGCGTCTGTAGTGTAGCGGTTAGGCGCTTACTTAGCCGCAAACACACAAGACCTGATGAGTTCTATTCCCGGGTTGGGAGAATTTTTATCGAATATTATATTCGATCTTGATCTATGTCTGCCAGCTGGGATGCTGTGTTAGTGTGGGTTGTTCTCTTACAGTTTCAGACCCGGTTGGTCCTGACAATCAAGCAGTGTCGAAGCACGCTTCTTTAATTATCTGAACTGTATCGATGGGGGCGTAAACAGCTAAATCAATCACACCCCCCCCCCCCCCCCACCTTTTACTATGACTATGACTATGACACCGACTTGTCACCTTACTTAACTTACTACCACAAGATCAGACCTTGAACTTGAAGTGTATGTGAGCACTGTGCACACCGACTCCCGACGCAGGGGCAGACTTCGAGAGGAGAATGTATTGTCAGACTCTTGCCTTTTTTATGCATCTCTAAAGCCTGTCTGCGATATAGTTTTGTTTCCATTGCAAGCGACGTCACTACAGTGGTCCGTGAAGAGAGGGTCATTGGGTCATTGTTTCTAAAAAGATTATATTATAAGAAAATAACTATCTTTGAAAGACAGAGACAAGCCATTTGGTCATTGAAAATAAAACTAAATTAAACCTATCTTTCATTTAATTAAATAGGGCTTTAAATTATTGTATTTATTTGCAGTATTATATCCTTGAATATGGAGAGGGTCAAAAGTTATACTTGTGACTACGGGAGAAGTGTGTCGGTAACACCAATAATTCTAGCAACATGGCGAGCTATTTCAATCAGTGTTGGGTTGGTTTAGATCAGTTGATTTTTAACATTTAAATCAACTTGATTTTTTAAATAAAAATCAGTGATTTAAATAAATCACTTTTAAAAAAATTTTTTATTCAGTTTTTACATATTTCAACATTCAGAATTCCTTTCCTAGGTTTCATAAAACAGATACAGTCGAACCTGCCCTGACAGCCACCTCTATAAGACGGCCACCTGTACAAGTACAGACACTTTCCATTTCCCCCTTGCGTTTTTTCTATATAATTTAACTGTGTAAAACGGGCACCTGTCCAACGCGGCCGCGGCCACCATATTTCAATACACAACCCCTATCACACAAAGCAATAACTATAACACCTGTCTTACTCTTAGACTGCCACCTTAGTGACTCCATTACGTTTTGTCATAAATTGTGCTTTAAATTTTTTAAAATCGATTTTAAAAATTTTAATTTAAAAAATCAAAAAAATCACCAACCCTGATTTCAATCCTGAGAAAGCAGCCCAAGTTATTCCAATCGTGTTCGCAGCTTAGTGTCAAATACTAATGCCCACTGTTGAAATTTTGCCCAAGTCCTGATTTGACATGGTTCGATCCTTTTAACGACGGCCATATTTTTCCTTCACGGAGAGGGGGGGGGGGTACCGTTTGATCCGATCCCCCATAATCAAATGTGTCTAGCTCACAATCGAGTGCATTTGATTAAAATCGTGGCCAGTCGCCGACGAGAAGGCTACGCCGTGTGACCTGACATTGGGGAAAGATTTTTTCTCATGCCAAGTTTGGTGAAGTGAAGCAGTGGTCTACTTTATGCAATGTACCTTGTTCAACATCATTTCCCGACATGCTCGTATCTGACCATGCAGATCGGATACATTTGACCAACGTGCACCCTTCCTAACGTCTCGGTAGCATGACGCCACAATCACTGTGTTAATAATTAAATAACCCGTCCAACCCGACATTGTGGGTGTTGAATTCTGTTTATCGCCGCTCGGAGAAGATGATTAGATTATCCAAGTCCGATGTCCGTCACACTCACGCAAACTGAAAGTGCTGAAATTGTAAAAACACCTGAGTTTTGAATTGGCGTGTTTTTATTGTTTAAAAAAAATATTTATTTACAATTGATATATAATCTTTCTTTAACGTGTCCGTTCCGCCAGAATGATATTGTGTGTCTCTGATTTGTACTGGGGCCCATGTAGGAAGTTTTGGTCTCTCGTCTGATGCTTCGACGTGCCATGTCTGATGTCGAGTCCGAGTAGCGGGTGTTAGGAGGCGATTTCCGCTCGCTGGTACCACTCTCTGTGTTATGATTACTTGCTTAGCCTTCTGCAGCAGGTGGCGCGGCAGCTTCCGGATTTTCTGTGACAACGGTATGATGAGATGAGGGCATCTAATTGTTACCTTAGATCTAGACTTACAATGTTCTGTTGGCTCAAAACCTAGTTTTTTAGAAAATTGAAATAAAATAGTTTGACTATCACAACAAGGTCAAGCTTTTACGAATGGAATTAGTTTCTATGAATATCTTTGAAACAACTCCGAAAAATCGTATGATTTTGATAGAGCAAATATAACATTAATTGGTTGCTGATCTCGTGGTTTTAGTAACACAACGGTAAAAAAGAATGCTAGAAAGAACTTTGTAATTCTAACGTAGCTTAATGTCAAATAACAAGTTAGCAACATCATGGGCTCATGCTGACAAATTGAGTTAGTGTAAGAGTTAACCAACGCTAAGAAGACCTTTTCGACATTTAAAGAAGCGACATTGCAATGAAAAACTGGCGTGTAACTGTAATGTGTCGGATTTGGCTCTTGGCTGCTGTGGGGCGCAAAAAAAGCGTGGGTTCAATCAATATCCGTGTCGACCAGTTTGTTTAATTGAGAATATCCGTCTTTCGCAGTTCGTTGTACCTCATTCAGTCTAGGTTGGCTCCGACAAGCAGGATCGAAGAGCCAGCTTTGATGGAGTCTAGATTGTGTCATTCGAAGCGTAAAACAACAATTACTAAGGGGGAAGGGGGGGGGGGGGTAGAAAGGAGTAATAGAAGCACGATCACAGGCAGGAAAGTAGGAGGAAAATAACTGAAGAATAAGTCATAAGTCAGAACTCAGCTGGTGCCCAGGATCTTAACTGCGTCTTTTCTTTCTGCCCAAGTACACCTATCGACTTTTTGAGCGGGGATTCAAAGCTTTTGCTGTGCCAGTTTCAAAAGTGAATTTAAACACAATAAGCTGCATTGGCAGCGACTGGCCCAGCTCAATTGAAGCATGGTGTTTTGTTTGGTATGGTGTTTCGGCTTGGGGATCCCCCCCCCTCCCCCTCCCCCCTATCAGCACGACACAAGTCCCAATATTTGCCTTGTTAGGTCAAACCCCGAGCTCCTCACCAAATGTAAACTAAACACTATCCCGATTCCCACAAGACCAGGTGTCAAACTGTTTTAGTTTTACGGCGCTCGCAACTGCATAAGGCCATATGAGCGCCAGAAGATTAGAGGTGTTACAAGAGAGTAGCAAACACAAAAAAGAAGAAGGGGAGAAAAGGACGATAGATGTTAGATAGGAAAGAAGAAGCAAACCACACCAGAGCACCCGCCAACCACCCGCTGTCAAACGGTGAGAATCCCACCATGAACAAAATATCCGTCGTCTGTAGTCTATTGGTTGCACGCAAAAGACTTGAGATTTATCTCTTGGAGAATTATCTCTGTCTTTCTTAATGATACTGTTCCCCCCACTCAGCTAGCTGGCCTTGACAAGCAGGAAAAAAGCAGCCTGCTCCCTCAATGATGTTTATTGTGCCAACAGGGGTGGGATGAGTGGCCGTTTGCGGCTTGCAAGACGATTTAAAGCAGTATGCATGATACAGCTTTGCCTGGGCCGTAAACATAGAGGAGGTAGATTGCCAAGTACTCCTTCCCTCTCTTCTGATCTTGACTTCCTTGAATTGCTTCAAAGGAGAGACATCATCAGTTCGTTTGGAATGAAAGAACGTGTAAGAGTGTCTGACTATTTCTTTTTCTTCCCTACTAAGTTTCGTGTGTAATCACCTACTGGTTTTTCAAAAGATGACGATTAATCAGAAGGGATAAATGTCACTATTGCTTAAAGAGCAGCGGATGTCAAAACGAATATGTACTTTACCAGAATTACAAGCCATCATCGGTTCCAAAAGAGTGGGCGTTAACCCCACTACCCCCCCTCCCCCCAAAGAAGGCTATTGTAGTTCCGAGTTGATCTTAGGCCTCACCTGGATCTGCTGGGGGAGCGTCAGGATTTTCACCCTCTTCTGCAGGCTTTGGCTCTTCCTTGTGACGAAAAAAACAAAAAACAAAACAGGTTAAACAAATCAGGGCAAACAGGTAACAGATAAATGACTGGCTCTGCGAGACAGACTAGCCTCACAGTTTTCTAATACTAGGTGTAGTACTGAACTGACATGCTGAAAATCTTAAGAGGGGGCTGAAATCTGGAGTTAAAACCCCTGGAGACAGATTTAGTTGACAGGTTTAGTTAGTGCATGTTGTGGTAAAGCACTTTCTGGTGTCACACGCAGATCACTCTGTCTATCTGCCAGAACGATGGATTCCCTCACAGCAGGGGCAGGGCGTCCTTGGTGAACTTATTTGTATCAATGGGGGCGGTAACATCTACGTCTATGTTTTTTTTAAAGATATAAGACAGACAAAGTACCGTCGTCTGTTTGTGGAAATTGAGACACTATACACAATAAGCAACACTTATTCGTGTATGTGAGTATACATCTCTCTATTCCCTGGTATCTGTTGTGTTATCGTTAGGCTCTTCGCAATAGACGCCCTAAATCACTATTATTGGTCTAAAACTTTGTCGACAGAGACATTAAACTTTTTTTTCGGTTAAATTAAACAAGAAGTCTTCCTGTATGTCTGTCTGCCTGCCTGTGTGGCTGTCTGCATCTATCTATCTATCTATCTATCTATCTATCTATCTATCTATCTATCTATCTATCTATCTATCTATCTATCTATCTATCTATCTATCTATCTATAGTGTGT
>NW_004797410.1:12177-14726 GCF_000002075.1 Aplysia californica | reverse complement strand
GAAGTAGATCAAAACAAGAACAGCCATTTAGGGCAGTGAAAAAGCAACACTGACACAAATTTTCAATTTCTTTAATGTAGGTATTTGACAGAATTTAAATCATTTAAGAGGTGGGCTTCTAACGCTGCCTGAGAGAGAGAGAGAGAGAGAGAGAGAGAGAGAGAGAGAGAGAGAGAGAGAGAATCTAATCTACTCACAGAGAGTATATAATAATCGGAAGGGCCTATTGACATTGACGATTTAGTTGTTTGAGGCTCTTGTCTTAGAGCCTGTTCAACTATCTGGTAATGAATGAAAATAATGCATTGCGTGCAGGCTAGACAAATCAGTTTTGGCAGGTGGGGTTGTAAACAGTTGGAAGATCTTTCCAGTATTCGTCCAGACGTCTCTTAAATGTGTCCACGTTTCCTTCAAAGTTACAATCCTTTTTCATCCAGAGTCATCATAAAATTATAAAAGGAGAGTTATCTCCATTTTTCTTACTGGCTTACAACTTACAGTGTACAGTAATTCGATAACCGTGTGGACCCGCGACCTTACTAAAAATGGGCGTGTTCGTGTTAGGTTTCACCGCAAATGACGCAACAGGGGACTACCTGTCGAAGTCTGAAAATCATTTCGCCGCAAATCGTATTCGAATACAAGTTACGGGTCAAGTTACATTGTACTTACACAGAAGATAGAAGATCAATTAGAGCCTAGATTCTACTTTGTGAATGCCTCTGAAACGCCATTCTTATTTTTCTACACGCTATGGCGTAATTACGGCGAAACGTCGACCTCTTCCCCTGTCACTAAAATACACATGTCTCTTAGATATTTCAGACTCTAGAATGTGGACGACATCAGCATCGAATGAATAGCTCCAGCTTTGATCTGTTCCGGCCTCCAGCAGCAAAACCATTTAATAATATTCTTAATAAAGAAGTTAAATACTTCAGTGGGAAGGCTAAGTTTAACATTCCAACAAATAAGAATAAGAAAATGTGAGATCAAAGAACTTACCCCCATTTTGAATGCCTCCTCTTTTTCCGGCTCGCTTTAGGTTGAAAACAATTGTATGTCTTTACCCTATTTCATTGATAGATCTAAGTTAAAGCAAATATATTCTGAACGGATGCTGTAGTTTTTCAGCGGGCGACATGTAGGCCTAGGCTAGCCTAGAGGATGAAGGAATTTTTAACGTGACGTCATCATTGGCATGGCACGTCATATCCTTGCCAAATTCTTTCTGTTGTGGTTGCTTAGAGATTAATCTTCCTTAGGCGTTCATTTATCCTTGCACACGCGTGTCAGAATCTTCTTGGTGTGCAATTTTCACCGAACACTAGCCTAGGCTAGGCCTAGGCCTAGGGAGAACCCCCCCCCCCAAAAAAAAAAAAGCCTAGCCTAGGTCAAAGCAGGCTAGCCTAGCCTAGGCCTATGCCAACCGTCCGAACCATCCAATCGTTCACTTCCTGTCCCCAACGAACAGCGGTTCTTTTTCTCTGACATTTTTGCTGAAACTGCCCCCTTGTTATCCTGCAATCCCCTTCGACAATAATTAGATCTCTGCTTTTTCAAATCAATAAACATGTCTAGGCCTAACGGCACGGTAGCAAAAATTGACACAGCTTACCAACTACAAGTCAAAAGCGATATTGGCCAAATGCAGTCCAATAGGGGACATAGGGGTTGATGGAAGACATGCGTAAGCTAGACTTAGAGTAAACTTATTTAAAATCCAAGGAAAAGGTAAGCATTTTAGAAAACAACAAAGGGGTTGTTTTCTTTGGCAGTTCAAAATGGCTGCAACAATGGCCTTCAAAAAGTTCCCGGGCAGTCAGCTCAAATCAGGCAAAGGTGGTCCATAAAGTTTGCGGTTAGAAATGTGTAAAATCTGACACAAGATAAGACTTCACTAAATAAAATAGCTTTCGGTTGCTGGGTTCCATGTTATAGAAATGTCTGTGCAGTGTACACAATGCATTTTTTAAAGCCAATCCTGTCACATTATAAGCTCACACCCCTTCCATCTCATCCAAACTTCTCTTTGAACGGCAGGAAACGACTTATCAGTTCAGATTTTTTCAACGTTATGCTTCCAGTGGGCTATTAGATAAAGCTCATGAAAGCAAAATTACTGCAAGCAAAAGTATTTGTCTCTGGAAAATCCTAAACATCACAAAAAGAAAAAGGCAGAGAAATGAAGATAGTAGATTAGCTGTTGGCATGGAGTCATGCATTGCATTTGATAGAAAAGCAACGGATAAACGGCCACCTAGTAATTGCCAGCCCCGAGAACCGAGACAGCAATTTCTCAGGCTACAGACACGGAGGAAGACCCCACAAAAGATGGATTGAGAGAGTAAAGGGAACCCTGAGAAACAACATCACTGGAGAAAGAGCTTGAGTTGGCCTACCATAAAACCTGTACCTTCCCTCGACACTAAACGGCAACATGAAAGAGTAATAAGTAAAGTAGATTTTAAAATACATGTGTACGTACCCCTGCTCGCTGTGTGTGTGTGTGTGTGTGTGTGTGTGTGTGTGTGTGTGTGTGTGTGTGT
>NW_004797410.1:10638-11760 GCF_000002075.1 Aplysia californica | reverse complement strand
CGGGTGTGCATATGTTTGTATGTTTCTTTGTTTGTTTGAGTGTAAATGGAAAGGGGGTAGGGGTGGGGGGCGTATACTTGTTTTGTTTGTTCGTTTGAGTAAAGAGACGCACATCGACAGTCGACACAGTAATGGTCATTTAGTTTTAGTTTTAGTATAGTAGAGGTTTTACGGCGCTCGCAACTCCATAAGTCATATGAGCGCCAGAAGATTAGAGGTGTTACAAGAGAGTAACAAACATAAAAAAGAAGGAGGGGAGATAAGGACGATAGATGTTTGACAGGAAAGAAGGAGCAAACCACACCAGAGCACCCACCAACCACCCACATGGTCATTTACTGCAGGGAAAAAGTAAAACAAGCGTACAGAGTCAACAGTAGGACCTACCAATGGCGCCGTTCAACCACCCGCAATGCGTTTTTGTGTGAGTATAATATTCATTTATGTAGCCTATATGCGTGCGTGCCTTGTAACCTTTAAAACCTTTCGATTAAAGTGAAAATTGAGCTGTCACAAGTTGTAGAACAACATCCTGCACGTAAAAAATGGTTATCGTCCACTAAATTATTATTTTTTTTGGGTCTTTTCAAAGGCGGAATTGCGGTCCCGTAGATCAGACAGAAGAAAACAATAATGGAAGAAAGGATGCAATTCATCAAGACAAAGGCCGAGCAAGTGCGTTTGAGGGTAGGTACTCATTGGAGGAGTACCATGTCCCCTTTAGGTGAGCGGTGGTAGCAATATTATTAGTATAGTACATGTACATGTATTGATCTCATTGGTAGTACAAGAAATCGTGGTAACATCAGCAGCAACCCATTCACTAGTAAAAGTAGGCAGCAGTAGTTTTAGTGATAGTAAAAGCAGCAGCAACAGCAGCAGCAGCAGACATAAAAGGCAACATAAACACAGGTGAAGACATTTGAGCTGTATTGTGTGTTATATAATATACACGATGTAGATTATGCCACAGCTGTTTTTGTGTACATGTAGTATTCATCAGGCGATTCTAACGTGACGTATTTTGAGCTCTTTGACATCTTACAACAGGGACTTTGTGAGTGCACGCCGGCCTGAACGAAATGCATAACAGGTGGGTTGTGCGTGTGTGTGTGGGGGGGG
>NW_004797410.1:7494-9692 GCF_000002075.1 Aplysia californica | reverse complement strand
ATTAATTAATTAATTAATCTAAAAAAAAGAATAGATCTAATGATCTAAATAAAAAAATTGCTCTCAATTCAAATTTCAGTCAACCGGAATCCTAAACTCACTAATGTGTTGAACTCGCAGCGACTACGGCCATGTTTCCATGGAAGCGGTAAACAAATCATGATACGGGTTGCGATCACTGCAGTGCGTAAATTGTCTGTAATATTATTCCTGTGTCCTGTAATGAATGCGCGTGTGGCAAATCAGGCTAATGTGTGCCATAAAATACTGGTTGCAACGACACCAGGAAATGATCGATAACAAGCACTATGCTGTGTCTTCTCGTGTTCCTAATGACGTTGAATTATGTTTATTTTCGTTGTTATGTATCCCACTGTCTGAGACACCCTGCAACTACCTACACCGATCCGTGAAACCGTATAACCAAAATGGCTGACGCCTCTCAACTCTCAAGTTCAAAATGACGCGGTTAGAGAAAAGATAGCCTAGAGTTCAAACCCACAGGCCTGGACCCTGATCAGGAAGATATGGCGTTTATGCAACATGGTTCCCTATTTTTTATTTTTTAAAATTTATTTACATGTATTCATTATTCATTTATAAGAAGCTGAGATTACAATTACTACAAATGCATTTTGATACATGACATTTACCAATTTGATTTCAAATTAGGCTGTTTCTGTACAGCCAATTGTGTTCAGGAGCCAATGTTGTATTATAATCAGGTCATGGTCTGATTATAGGACGATAAAAAATGGGGGGAGGAAAGGGGGGGGGGGAGAAAACAAGCACTCACGGCAGCCATGAGATTTTTAGGAGTTAGTTCCCCTCATATTTAGGAGGTAGACTCTACCAGTCTAATTGTTACCTTACATAATCAGTGTTTGTGACTGTTTATGAGAGTGGCGCGAAAGGGGTGATCAGGGTATTGTTGTGGCTATGAAACAGTTTTGAGTGTTGCGTTCACATTCCTTTCACCTCTACCAGTCTAATAGTAAGCTTATAGAATCAGTTGCTTATGAGAGTGACCCGAAAGGAGTAAACTGAGTACCGGCTATTTATGTGACAATGAAACAATACTGATTGTTGTTCACATCAAAGATTCTCCACTACACGGTCTTTAGTTCACACTGTTCATTGATGATTGTGAACGTCTTTTTACATTTAATTTATTAAGACTACATATATGCAAGGGTGACTCTGACTGCGACGATGTTCCAACATTAGGAAGTGAAGCAGTGATTATTTGATTTATAATTAGACGCTTTGCCATTGGTCCCTTAAGTCATTGAGTCACAAGGTGGACAACCTTCTATCTTGTGCTCCTCTGGAACTTTCTAAATGATGATTTTTACGTGGGTGACATCCGTTAGTGGTAGCCTATACTTCAAAACCAGTCAGACACTGTGTCATGCGTTCAGACAGATCATAGAGAGTTACAGTGTCTGAAAAATACGTTTGGGTGTAGACTGTCCATTTTGCTAGTAAGTTTTGATAGAATACGTATTCCAGTTTACTACCAATCTTGACACTATACATGTTTCAGTTTGTTTTTATACATGTAAATAAATGGTAATCACTACCCCTTTTCACTAATAAGTTTCTAACAGCAACGTTTTCTCTTTGTCCTTGTTAAGTAAAGAAGTAAATGTTTTAGCTGATTTACATTATCAATTAATTATCCCAAGTGACCCACGCACGAGCAACATATTTCTTCAGTAAGGAAGGTGACATAAAAATATTTTGTAAAATTCTGTAAGCTTCATTAAACACATATTCTGTGTCAGACTATGAAAGATGTTGTCACATATACTTTCCTGACTAAATGTTGCGTGAAAGTGGAACTTAGCAGTAAGTGCAGTGATTTTTACCCTCTCCTTTTGAGGCAAAACAAACCCACCCCTCGACTAGAGAAGTGCCATTACACATGACGCTTCGGCTTCAGAAAAAAAATAGCGTGAAAAGACGGAACGGGACAATGAACTGTAGTTTTAACGTGCCAAAGCCCAATTCAAACGGATTTTAAAAAAAAATGTCATTCGTAAGTATAAAATGTTTTAAGTGGACGGCCACATATAGATCTGAAGACAAAACTAGTAATAGTATGATAATATGGGCATTCAGGAAGACGTGTGTGAGTGTGTGTGTGTGTGTGTGTGTGTGTGTGTGTGTGTGTGTGTGTGTGTGTGTGTGTGTGT
>NW_004797410.1:4661-5702 GCF_000002075.1 Aplysia californica | reverse complement strand
ACACATGATTTTCTGAATATCTCTCTACTGTCTGCCAGTCCTAACACACAACAAGAAATGCAAATAATATGTATTAGTGGATGAATTAACAAAGATTACTGAACCAGTCAATCATTTAATGGTTTGAATGAATGCAAGAACGAATAATAATAATAAATAATAATAATAATAAATTGCATGTATATAGCGCATTTCCACAAAGAAGTGCTCAATGCGCTGTACAATAATACAAAGAACATATTATGCAGCACACAGCTCCTATAGATCTAGTACATGTAATCCTCTGTTGCAATGTTTTATGACTGAGGGCAAGCTAGGCAGGGGCAGGCCCAGAACAACATACTTAGGGAACCTAAACAAATGGATAACAGGGAAAGATCAGGGAAACATAGCTTTTTTTAGAGCATCCGAGCAAAGGAATGAATGGAAAACCATGATCGCCGATGTCTGTCGCAGATCTGGCACTGGAGGATGATGATGATGATGTACTGTATTTCAAGTGCGCTGCATTTCCCCGTTCAAACACATTACAGCCTAGATCCATAGATCTAGAACCTTGATCTATCTATATCAGATCTACTAAAAGAAAGGGTGGGTAATCGTGATTTTTGTTTGTTTGTTTGTGTGTGTGTTTTTATTATGGGGGTGGAAATGGGTATATGAAAAAGGTGTCATCGTGATTTAATCGGAGAAAACCCCATAAAATTTACTTCAAGGCAAACATTGTGTACAAAAGATAGGGAGGTGGTGATTGGGGGGGGGGGGTGTACCTAGAAAGTTTTCCCACAGGTTGGAATGTATACAGACAATCAGTCAAGTATAGTGCATATATTCTACAATAAAAATTCTACTCCAATTAATCCATCATTGTTAACTTTCACTAGATTAGGATCTAGAATCTAGACTATTAAGAAACGAGCGACCACTATGAGACAGAGCAGAATTGAGGGCTTGGGGTAGGGGTAGTGGTAGGGGTAGGGGTAAGGGTAGGGTTAGGGTTAGGGTTAGGGTTAGGGTTAGGGTTAGGGGTAGGGGTAGGGG
>NW_004797410.1:2335-3844 GCF_000002075.1 Aplysia californica | reverse complement strand
CGGTGGTGGGCAGGCCGGTTCCGGTGGTGGGCATGGTTTTTCCGGTGGGGGTGGGCACTCCTTCTTAGGGGGCGGCGGCGGTGGAGCGGGACACGTTTCAGGCTCCTTTTCCTTGGGCTTGGACGGTCCTTTTGGTTTTGGGCAGTCACACGGCATGATGATCAATTTGCGGTCGTTAGAAAATGAGTCTATGAATGCCCTTGTTGGAAAGGCCTAGATTCCCCTAGATCTATTCTAGTAGCCGAAATAGTTGTTTTGCACAGTTTTTCAGTTATTTTGTAAGTCCCAGATCACAAAGTATAAAATCCCCTCCCCTCCCAGTTTTGTAATGGTGGCCCTTGTGTATCTCACAAGATCTACACAAACCTTGATGACGTTTTTCAAAGTAGCAACATTGTGACGTTTCCGTGTAGTCTTGACAAAGGGATATTGGGCACAAGAGTTCTACTTTACTTGTCGCTGTTTTTTTCATCCGTGATTCGGTGTAAAATTTCATGCTAGGCCCTATGCATCAGCCAATGGGCACTTTTCGGGTTTTCCAGTACACGCTATGACAACAACAACAACAACAACAACAACAACAACAACAACAACAACAACAACAACAACAACAACAACAACAACAACAACAACAACAACAACAACAACAACAAATATTGTTCACAAGATTACTTCACTCTCGATCAAAGAGTGTACTCTATTATTTACATAGGAGTAAAACAGATGTCGCCCCGATACCGCGTAGGTGTTTTTAGTTTTTCCCATAGAGTTATCTCCTAATAGTACTACTTGTACTGTGAGTTTGTAAGTGTAAATCTATGGTTTTTCCTAGGCTAACACTAACACTGTTGAAGATAACAATATTTATTCTTTTCATTGTCTCAGATTGGGGAGTAGTCCAATGCATCGTTATTTTGAGGAGAAAAAAAAAACCCCATAGCATAATAGTTTATTAATAGGCAAGAAATCGCCGCCAGAGTACCTGCCCTGTAACCCTCACTAATTATACTAATATTTAAAAAACTGCTTTTTCTTTTCCTTTTTTTTCTTCTACTAAATGTAATTTTGTGCGGATTTTATGTCAGTTTTTTTTACATGTAGCTTTACACATCGTCAGTGCAACATTTTCGACTTTAATTTTTAACAAACATAGTTAGATGAATTGACAAAGTTTTTTTTTTGTGGTCCTTCTCCTGTAAAATTTTGTTTTTGTGGGATACAGGGTTGTTGTACTCGGGTGACGAAATATCCACTGTGACAGCCACGGCCAGTAGCACAAATTTCCAAGAGTACCGTATAATTATGCTGTTATTTGTCAGCCTCGGGTGGCATGTTCTCATCCTCACTGAGTTCTATTTGTCATTTTTATAAAATTTTGTCTAACAGGAGCTCATGCATAGAGTCCAATCGCCAGGCGCCCATCCCCAAGGTACCCGAAACAACAAATTAAGGGAAAATCTAAGTCCTACATTTAGAACTTACTTCATTAATTAAACAAAAAACAATAAC
>NW_004797410.1:0-942 GCF_000002075.1 Aplysia californica | reverse complement strand
GATTACGTCTAGATTCTTTAGGGCCAGTCAAATTATCTTTTCGACATTTTCGGGATTGATAATTATGTGGATTACCATGGGATGAACAAGGAGTTGTTGTTTTAATTAGCTCCTTGGGGATTAATTAAATTCGGAGGTCCTCACTCTAAAATATTTATTTAATCGTGACAGGGATGTCAGTTTGATCTATAAGTGGCCGGGAATATGAGAAGATACTTTAGCTAGAATTTGAAAGTCGTAAAAAATGTATAGGCTAATAATTTAGTGATAATCCCCCCTTCCCCCAAACAGGCACGTCGCTCCGTTTATTTACGGCTTCCTGTGCGGTAACCTGCGGAGGGAATTTCGAACAGGGAACAACTACAACAGGACATTGATTGAACTGTGTGAACCACAGGCGAATGCTGGACTGACGTGACTGGATGTTGTTTTACCAACAGGCTTTCTCAGTAATGTGACTTGATGTCGATCTTTTTTAGGTTTTTGTGTGTTTGTGAATCAGCTTCTTTGTATTCATATGCCAACTTCATTTTTTTCTGTTAGTCTGAGGGTTAGATCAAGGTGAAAATCACTCTCCTCGACTAGATCTAGATATCTAGATCTACCTCGATTGACGCCTGACGGGGAGGTCAGCCTTGTCCTTCCTCCTGCCTTTGCTTTCTCTCGTTTCAACATTCTTACTTGTCGTACATGATTATCGTAGAGATAGATCTAGATCTATCTATATCTAGATCTAGATAGATCGATAGTCTAGAGTCTAGATTCTAGATGTTCTCGCTAGACTAGATTCTAGATATATAGATCTAGAAATCTAGCGAGCCAGGATTTAAATTGGTAGAGAAACAACTTATCTCTGCCACTTATTCATTATCTAACTTTGACAAATGTCAATGATGACTCCACAGCAGAGTGTAGATCTATATTCTAGATCTAGATCTAGAT
>NW_004797409.1:1526637-1528642 GCF_000002075.1 Aplysia californica | reverse complement strand
GGAGACAGAGAGAGACAGAGAGAGACAGAAAAAAAGAGAGACAGACAGACAGACAGACAGACAGACAGACAGACAGAAACACAGACAAACATACAAACAAACAGACACATAGACAGACACAAGTAGAGATTGAGACAGAGAGAGAAAGAGAGCAATGGGGTAGGGGGCGGGGAGAGATGGTTAGACTATGGATAGATGGATAGACAGAGAAAGAGAGAGTGGGGAGATAGATAGAGAGAGAGAAAGGGGGAGAGTGAGAGAGACTGAGTGTTTAGTGGGAGATAGAGCGAGAGACAGAAAGTGAGAGAGAGAGAGCGAGAGAGAGCGAGAGAGAGCGAGAGAGAGCGAGAAAGAGAGCGAGAGAGAGTGAGTGAGAGAGATAGATAGATAGATAGATAGATAGATAGATAGATAGATAGATAGATAGATAGAGAGAGAGAGAGAAAGAGAGAGAGAGAGAGAGAGAGAGAGAGAGAGGGAGGGAGAGAGAGAAAATTGGTTTGGGTGGTGTACAAACACATTTGGCATGCGAAACCATTCACTCTTTCCGGAATCAAGGATGCCGACTCAGAAAATAGGTCAATAAAAAACAAAACAAAAACAGCTGAATACAGAAACCAGAAGGGTTGAAAGGCGTTAGGAGGTTTCAAAATTGAAAATACGAAGAAACCTCGTCCTGTTTACAAATCACAGACCCTGTTTTCGCGGGAGAAAGTGGTAAGTTGTAACTTTGTTTTTGCATGCTGTGTGTAGATTACCTCTGTATTGAACCTCTGTACAACCCCTAGAGGAGAAGGAGTGACAGAAACACAGAAAAACAATTAATCGACAAAGAGAGTACGAACGTAAACAAGAGAAGAGAACTAAAGACAGACTGACACACACACACACTCGCACACACAAACACAAACAGGCAGCAATACATATATATTATGATTATTACCTAGTACATGTATATTTACATACGTAATATGCTTGCACATGCACATAATACATGAACAGGTATGTTACAGAGTACAAAAGAGTAAAAAAGAGAGGGAGGGCGAAGGGAGAGAGAGAGAGAGAGAGAGAGAGAGAGAGAGAGAGAGAGAGAGAGAGAGAGAGAGAGAGAGAGAGAGAGAGCAATGAGATAATATGCTTCCTTTTGTCTTACTCCTTCACTCTAACTCTACAGTGGTGGCACCTTTCTCCCCATGGCCAGGAGTATCCATGTCGCCACCTCCTGCCAGTGTGTAGACACCTACATTTCACCAAGTGAGGCAGCCCTCGAGAGTCTATAACACCAAGTACCCACACAACAAAGAAAAGAGGCAGACCACGCAAATGATGGAGTAAGGGAGTCAGCCAGACTCCGGAGGCTATAACACCGGTTACTCAGAGAGCAAAGGAAGTGTTAGACCACGAAAAGATGGATTGATGAAGCCCAATGAACGCTGAAAGTCACTGAGAAATTACACCATCTCCACTGAAATATTTGCAGAGTTCGCCTGCGGTAGAAAAATGCATCTCCCTTTTACGCTCAACTGCTAGTAGAGAACGAACAGGTACAAGTAGAAATCGTGAACGGTTCGCCCTTTTATAGTGTACTTAAGATACTGCGTTGGCATTTCTTTTTACAGAGGGTAAAGAGAATACGACAAAAATTAAAAGGGAGCAAAAGTAAAAACAGGAGTACAAGAGTGAGCGTTGAATCGATAACACTCACAAAAAAGGGATCAATACAAACGTAGACTCAACTGTATTGTAATTCAATTTTGATCCGTGGTATCAATTGATCAATTAATTCCTTGCTGCTTGGTTGATTGATTTATTGACTGCGCTGATTGATCACTTGATCGATTGGATGGTTGTTCTGAAGTGTTTGAGAGAGAATGTTGGTTTGTGAGTCGGTTTGATAGGTTTGAAGGTTGGTAAGTTGGCTTGTTTGATATCTTGTGCATCACCTCAGACAGTGGACTTTGTCTAGAGCGTCTGTTTCTCCCAGTACGTGCTTTTTGTCCCCCCC
>NW_004797409.1:1523470-1525037 GCF_000002075.1 Aplysia californica | reverse complement strand
TATATATATGCGACAGTGTGGTGGAATCAGGCTCTCGTCAAAGTAATAAAATCAAAGATATTGGCATTTTTCTGTCCGTTTGGCAATTTTTATCAAATTTTTGTTTTTAAGCTCAACAGCTTTTATGTCCATTAAAAAAACACATTTCTGTGTGGATTATCCCGATAAACGTTGACTAAAGGTACAAAAAATGTAAGGACTCTCACGCATTGAAAGATACCAAGCTTCGGTGGTCATTTTCTCCCTTATTTTTTCTCTGAAATCAGGTTACCCTATTTACCTCAATCACAAATATTTCGACTTCTATTAAAGATAGAAGGGTACTTTTATCACAGAAAAATAAACAAATGAACAGGCTATAAGATGACACCAATAACTCCACATGCCCAAAAACTGACGAGTGCCTGATTCCACCACGCTGCCTCACATAATATATTAATCGAGGTAACAAGCAGCAAACACGTGCGGGCCATAATATTAACTGCAAACTTTCATGTCAAGTAGAGGCCCTAAAATCTCGTCTCTCGGGCCTCGATAATTATTGGTACACGGGTTGAAAGGTATTATTATTGCAGTTAACTAATTGTATTTGATTATTATTACACTTTTTTCATGTACGCCTTCTTTGACACGATTAATATAATTTAAGAGGCGGACTTCGACTTACAATGCTAATTCAGTCCGAAAGGGACACAATTTTGTTCTGTATCTTTATATTTTTACTTATAAAAATTATATTTCACATTTTATTCTGTGAAAATGTTGGATGGGAATGGGGCAATGACATAACAATTTTTAAGTTAAAGATAGATCATACCAAACAGTCTTGATACTTGTTATCCCCGCCAAATAAACTGTTCGTACATTCCCTAGGCCCATAGGAACAACACGGATTCATTAAGTAACACCTGGTAGGTTCCTTCGATACTAGGATCCTCGATACTGGCGATGAAAAGCCGGCGCAAATTTCCGTACCTCATAACAAGAGGTTGTTACGTTTGAAGTAAGGCGTTATTTATGTTGGAAAGAGAGAAAGGGAGAAACGGGTGAAGGATGAGGTGGGAGAGGAGGGGGAGATTGGAGGAAAGGGGTGTGTTTAGAAGGAAGAGAGGGAGGGAGGGTTGGAGGGGGAGGGTAGAAGTGGGGGGGGGGGGGGAGGTGAGGTGAGGTGAGAGGGAAAGGGGAGGTGAGGTGTGAAATGCCAAAGTAAAGTTGGAATGACTAGAACAGGTGTTTTGTTTTGAGCAAGGGAGGAAGGTGAGAGGGAAGCTGGGTGCAATAGGGGGAGTTGTACTTGGGAGGGGTTCTACGAAACAGAGAAACAAAGGGATGATGGACTTACATAACTAAGGTAAGATAAGATAAGATAAGATACGTTACGATAAGATAAGATACGAGTTTATTGATATCTGCGAAACAAAATTTGCTGCGGCATGGTAAATAATACACCCACATACATTCGCCAAAACAGTTTACCACAAACACACAGGCACACACACACACACACACACACACACACATACATACACACACACACACACACACACACACACACACACACATACAC
>NW_004797409.1:1520964-1522692 GCF_000002075.1 Aplysia californica | reverse complement strand
TGTGTGTGTATGTGTGTATATGTGTATGCGTGTGGGGGGGGAGGGGGAGTGCAAGAATTCAGAAAGCATTATCGCTATTATCTTGCGCGGCATTTTAAGTATGCACGTTTCGAATTGAAGAAGTTAACGAAAGTATATGACCTTATGCAGTTGCGAGCGACGTAAAACACTTGTCACACGAACAATATACAACATTGTTAATATATATTGTGTGTGTGTTTGTGTGTATGTGTGTGTGTATGTGTGTGTGTGTGTGTGTGTGTGTGTGTGTGTTAGTGGGTGTACATACATGCATATATATATATATATGTGTGTGTGTGTGTGTGTGTGTGTGTGTGTGTGTGTGTGTGTGTGTGTGTGTGTGTTAGTGTGGACCCGTATTAATTTGCTGTCCCATGCTAAATTGCTTTCTACAAAAATGATGCCATCTCTTTGGTAAACCAGTGTAGGTTTGATTCAGGCTATCAACAAGACACGCTGAAAAACTGGATTCGATTCCCATGTGGGATTATTTCGGTCTTTCTGCTGGGATATGGTATCCCTGTCTTTCCCCGTCTATCTGCTGGGTTGTTGTGTCAATCTTAGCACAGATTGGCATTGGCAAGCTGAGTCGTAGCCCTCCTACAAAATGATCTAAATTATGTCGACGGCGACGTAAAAATACCAATATAAAACCTAAAATATTGTTTAAATAGCAAGAAATGAAAAAAAAGATATCCCCAGAAATGACAAACTACCCGTACTCTGTCCCCCCATACGCCTGCCCTCAGAGCGTGATCCTATTGGGCAAGCAGGATTTGCCTGTAATTCCCATCAACAAAGTCGCAGTTCCTGGCCAGTCAGGCCAACAGACAGACTAGTTTCCCGGCCTCTCATGCGCTCTGCTCTTGAAATTTTCTTAGAGTCACTGATTAGAAATCAATACTTGTCTCTTTTGAATTCTCTCAACGCAATATGAACGCAAAATCGATGGGGTGAAAATGGTGGACAGTCTGGGCCAGACGGCAGACAAAGGTCGCATGCGGCGGTCAATTTCCAAATTAAGTTAGTCTAGTCATTGGTTCTGGCTCTTGGACCACCAGCGGAATCAAATGGAGGGAGTAAAAGCCTCTGACTTTCCCCTTGGAAATAAGGAGTCCTAAAAAAATATAAACGTAAACAAAATTCAATTCTAAAAAGTAACTCAACAAAAGCAAACAAAAAACAAGCAAAAAAAACCAAACAACACAAAACATAACTGTGATACTATACACCAGGGAGGTAAATTCATAACATTATGGTATTCCATAATATTTTCCTTCAACAACCATTCACAGAATTGTTCAACAATTATTTTATTTAATTTGCTCAATCACCTTTTTCACACCGTAATTTTATGATTGTCTTTAGTGTCTAGAATCAGTACTGTGTTTTCCGGTCCAGTTATTCAAAGTGGGATTATCCTTTATTACAACTCCTAGATATTTACTGAACAATGTCGAGACACACGAGTGAGTGTTTCTGTACCCTAAAACTGTGTTTGAGGCGAACATTTTAGAGCACATTGTAGATACTTTTTTTGAGAAAACAAATACCACCTTTAAGAGGCTAAACGTCGTACCGTCCACCTATGCATTCCCAAGCAGGACAATTAAAGTATGCCTGTCACTATATAGACATGTGTATGTGTGTGTATTTGCGTGTGTGTGCGTGTGTGTGCGTGCGTGTGTGTTTATGTATATATATATA
>NW_004797409.1:1516797-1518213 GCF_000002075.1 Aplysia californica | reverse complement strand
CACACACACACACACACACACACACACACACACACACACACACACACAAAGAGAGATCAGAAACAAAAATGTCCATATTTCACGGAGCTGCGTCACTGGTGTGACGGTTAGGCATCTCCCTAACATGTTTGTATAAAACACAAGAACTGGTGTAAGCTACATCACATTCGTAAAGATACACCCATCATTAGTAAAACGTCAGGATTACCATGTAAAAATAGGTTGACGGTGCTGTTTTTTTGGAATATGCTACACTTGCGAACGAAGTCTTCTTGTTCTTCTTTTTCTTCTTCTTCTTCTTCTTCTTCTTCTTCCCAACGTGGCTATTACAAACACATATCACATACCAGGAAAGAGATCAAGATATGGCATCAAGAGAAATAAATATCAAGGTACAGAATAGAAGAAATAAATATCAAGGTACAAAATAGAAGAAATAAATATCAAGGTACAGAATAGAAGAAATAAATATCAAGGTACAGAATAGAAGAAATAAATATCAAGGTATACCACAGCGAGAAATAGACACTGCAAGATCTCGTACATCACAGCTAGCAGTTAATATTATACTGAGATATAACGAATCGTCGCTCTGTTTTTGATACGCTACGTTCACATTGTATTTATCTTTATATTATATGAAAGTTTCCTCATCTGTGGTATCGGTTGTATGTGCCGGAGAAACATTAATTTGTCGAAATTCGAAAGTGGGAGAATTAATGCATACAAATTTAACAAAAATGAACGCTCTGTTGTTTTGTTTTACCTTCTCTAAAAACACTTTTAATGCTTTCTGGGTTTACAACATTTAAACATCTTGCCGAAAATAGCTAGAACTATCTAGCTCCCACTGTATGGCGTGGGATGGAGATGGGGGCAAAGTGTGTTGTGGGTTCGGTTGTCATTGGACGAGTATCACGTGACCTCGCCGAGGCTCAATCGAAATCCTAAATTGCCTATCGATTTCTGGGCCTTGTAAAAGTTCACACGCTCATGCAGGATTGCGGAATCTCGAAATAGGCATGTCTGGGAAACGAAACGATCGGATTTTTGTATGGGGTGTCGGTTTGATCTTAGTTGTGTTTCCTTTAGTTACACAGTAAAGAAGTACCGAAAACGGTACACAACTTCACAGGCATGGCCGGAGAGGGAAACTTTTACGGTTGTGATGATTTGGGAATTTGAATGACTTTACGTTACTATTTCAAAACAATTTCAAGTTCCCAGAAAATGAGTTAATTATTTCTGTATCATATTTCATTTATATACTGACGCATTTTCACACAAACATAATAATTAGCGAACATGCAGGCACTTATTCTCCACGTTCTCTGTCTGTCTGTCCGTCTGTCTGTCTGTCCGTCTGTCTGTCTGTCTGTCTGTCTGTCTGTCTGTCTGTCTGTCTGTCTGTCTGTC
>NW_004797409.1:1512707-1515207 GCF_000002075.1 Aplysia californica | reverse complement strand
CACAACCCGAACTTGGCTCTGAGCTAAAATCAATGTGCACTTTCTTTGAAGATTTCCCCTGACTTCACGGGAGTGCAGAAATACAATAATCTATTAGGCAGCCGCGAGGAAGGCCAGGTTCTGGCAACTCGGCATCGAGGGATGAGAGCATGGCATGTCGAGTAGTGAAGTGTTTATTTGTCTGAACATGTGTTAGTCCATTATAAAATCGAACCCTTGTAAGACCATCTCGCATTGCCGAGTACTTGGGTGCTTTTATCTAACTTATTTCGGCCCTTCTGCAGAAGAGCATCACCAAATTTTCAAAAAAAAGAATGTTATTGTTGTTGTTGTTGTTGTTGTTGTTGTTGTTGTTGTTGTTGTTGTTGTTGTTGTTTTCATCCCACAACAGCTGGGCTGCCACCCTTTTGTCCAAGGCCATGTAATGATAAGAGTAGGTTCATAAACAGGAATCGAACTCATGTCTTCTGCGTGTGGCTGCTAAGTGACTCTCTACCCCACTATATCACAGACGTCGGTCTCTTAGATAATAGGACGTATTCTTCCATATGTCTATAACCAGCTTCCTTTTTGGCACCTTGAAGATGCTGACATGTCTGTACCGTCAACGTCTATGTATTCTCAAGCTAGATATAAATTAGCACACTATGTCACACACTGCCTGAGTGATTCTACACCTCTCACCAGCATTGTGAAATCGCCCACTGGTGGGCGGTATTGCCCAAGTGAAAAAAGAAACAGCTCTAAGATATTGGTCCGAATGGATTCGACTAAGGCCGTCGAAATATGTCGCGACGTTCAATTTTAAGCCCATAGAGTTCTTGATAACTGTTCAAAGCATGTCCTTTTGCCTTGCTTTTGATGAAATAAATACATGTAATTTAAACAGAATAAGAGATAGATGTGTTTGCGATTGAAGGAGGAGGGGGTCGAAGGACGTCAGAGGAAAAGCAAGAGAGAAAATAGCCGTCAAACTTTGGAGACTTCCAAAGCTTGCATGTCCTTAGAAATAGTACATTTACATTGTTGTGACTTTGATCAATGTTTTTCGGTCAACTTAACACAGAGTTGGGATTTCAAATGGATATGAAAATGTGTTGAGCCAAAAACAATAAATTGTCGAATTCTTCGATGACATAACTTTGACGAGAGCCTGATTTCTCTACGATGTTACATAGGGGTTGTTAATCTCACGAAAGCGTTGGTAGTTTTTGTCTTCTTTTGTCCCGACGAACAATAATGGTTTCGAAATGCATTCTTTTCTAGAACTGTTAACCTTTCAACATTTCCTCTGACGGCTTTTATAAGCGACTTCTTAAAGTGTCTGCCACAAATGGAATGCCTTTACAATCATTTTAAATCGTTTCCTTGACTTTTCCAATCTCAGTTTATATCGAACTATAAAACCAAAGAGAAGCAAAAGTAACATCTTAATGGATAACGTGAAGAATAAGTAGTTTGGCAGTCGCACACACAGGACTGAATAAAACTCTTAGAAAAACAGTGAAGCAAAACGAACAAACAAACAAACAAACAAACAAACACGCAAGCAAAAGGAAACGAAACAACAACAAAAAAAAACAACAACAGAAACGATTATCAAGTAAAGAGACAAAGCATCAACGTTAACTGATAAGTTCGCTGTGGGTGGTTGGCGGGTGCTCTGGTGTGGTTTTCTTATTGTTTCCTAATGAATATCTATCCTCATTATATCTCCTCTTTTTTCGCGAGATAGTCTCTAAAAACACCTCTACTCTTCCGTATTTATATAATCAAATGCATTTGCAATTGCGTAAAAATTTTACCAAAACTAAACATGGCAGGTTTTTAAACAAAACGCAAAAAAAAAACAAGAAAAGGGGTAAATACGTAAAAAGACAAAGCATAATATACTGTGGCACAAAATACCGCTGAAAGATTTAAAGGCAAGGAAAGCCACAGTAGCCATTGGCAGTTGAGGGCAAGTCGAAGGAGGACATAGAAATGGCAAAAACTGGGGCATTAGAAAATGAAAATGCAGAACAAGAAACCTGATGAAATCCGGAACGTTGCAATATAGAGGGCAGCAAGCGCACCGCAGATGTAAAAAATTCAATCTAACAAACTAAAGAAAAGAAGTCATACAAAGTGAAACGAATATGGGCAGGAAAAAAAGAACATTCAGAACAGGCGCAAATGGGCAAGTGATTTGAAACCGAGAAAGTATGTGAGTTGCAGAGAAAGAGAGTGTGTGTGGGGTGGGGGTGTGATAGAGAGAGAGAGTGAAAGAAAGAGAGAGAGTGTGAGTTCGAGAGAGGGGGAGGGCGAGAGAGAGGGGAGAGGTGAAGGACAGAGTGAAAGGAGTAAAGACGGGGAGAGAAAGATGAAGCATGTAAGATAGAAGAAAAAAAAGGGAAAAAGAAAGGTAATGAGAGAATCATAAAGAGAGAAGGAGAGGTGGGGAAAGAGAGATAGTGGCAGGGAGAGAGAGAGAGAGAGAGAGAGAGAGAGAGAGAGAGAG
>NW_004797409.1:1510741-1512482 GCF_000002075.1 Aplysia californica | reverse complement strand
AGAGAGAGAGAGAGAGAGAGAGAGAGAGAGAGAGAGAGAGAGAGACATAGAGAGAATTTGAAACTGAACCCTGAGTAAACAAGGACAAATGTATTATAGTTCTTTTCGCATTTCATATAATACGAGTGAATTTTTATGAGGAATGTCTATAATGTTTACGAAAAAGAAGTCAGCCAATTACTGATCACTGAGTGGTTCGTCTTTACTACTCCCAGTCATTAAGCGGGATAGACATGTCCAACGGTTGGTGTTTTCTGATTTTTTGTTGTTTGTTGTTCTTTTATTTTTTTTCTCTAAATACAATTGCATCTTTACGTTGTCCTGCTGATCGTTTATTCATCCAGCTTAATATAATGCCTCCGCATGATTTATTAATGTAATTGCATCGTGACACCTTAATTTTGTCCAACAGATTGATGAATGTATCCCTTGGAGTTGGAGCTTGTTAAGGAAGTTAAGATCTACAGGGAATGGAGAAGTACTTAGGCAACGTTTGCTTTATCCGTGCCTACCGCTTTGACAAAGTTGTCATAACATATGATGCATAAAGATTTAAAATCGTCTGTCAAGACGCAATAATTCATTCGTGTTATATAATGTCAGAGCGTGTTGCTCCGTTGGTATAGATGCTGGGCAGCATTAGCAAGATTCAGTTCAGAATCCCTGTTCTGGAACTTTGAGCAGATGGACTTTGAAGTTGATCTTAAAGAGAGGAAAGAGAGCGGAAGGGTTGAGGGTGGGAATGAAACGGGCGGGCTGGGTCAGCTATGTACATGTACACCTTAATCCCAACCATTGATATGTGTTTAACTATTGATATGGAGAACCATTGATGAGTATACATGGACAATGTGTTGAACTATTGATATAAAATGTACAACCACTGATATGTGTAGAGCCATTGACAAGCACAACCATTTATATTAGGTAGAATTATTGATGTATAAAACCTTTGGTATATATAACCTATGATATGTGACTCGTCTATTTTCGAAATGGCATACACAGTGTCTGCGGGTAATGGAATGTACATTCATTTCATATTCTGAGACACACACTCTCTCAAAGACATACTACAACTGTAAAAAAAAAACAACATTCGCTCAGTCCAACACCAAATTTAGAATGTTGCACTTTGAGTCAATGCTCGCACTCAGACAGTCTTCAATCCTCTATCCCAGCGCGCCTCTGTGCTCCTCGAATGTCCCTGCCTAGCTCCGCTGAATGAAACTTTAATTCTCACTCCCAGGGGTCTAGGTTCGGGAAATGAGACAACCTCGCAAAGGAAGATTCTATTTCAGACGTAAATGAGGGAGGGAGAAGGTGAGTGGGTGTTTTTCATCGTATTTCTTCCCTTCATTTTAAATCTTTTCCTACGGGGGTTGAGCAGGTTCAGTTTTCAACATGACGGTCAGTTCGTGCAAAATCCGCGGCTGGATGACTGTCTCGCTGGGATCTGTGGAGGGCCATCACTTCGCATAGTGAACACAAAAATAACAGCACGAAAGTAATATCAATCGTTTGTCCAGCTTAGTATGGTACATGTATAATATAAGTTTCTTGTCCCTTGATAAGAGGGTTTTTTTAAACAGTTGTTTTGTTTTATATTGTGGTAGGAACTTCAAATGTAACAATGGGACATACATTTCGAATTATTGGTGAAAAACAGAGGAAGCGATAGAAAGTAAAATGGAATAGTGTGTGTGTGTGTGTGTGTGTGTGTGTGTGTGTGTGTGTGTGC
>NW_004797409.1:1508590-1510101 GCF_000002075.1 Aplysia californica | reverse complement strand
CACACACACAATTTTAACCTTCGTACATCTGAACAATATGTGGGTCAACTGCACCAAATAACCGAAGACTAGCGGGAAAAACTATTGATGCCCAAATCATAATCCTTTTTTTTTTCAGTACCCCACTGTGCAACAAGATTTTAACTTGAACTATGAAGCCCGTCTAAAATAACCGCTACATGAATATTTAAGAGAACACACTAACAGAAAACAAAAAACGTAAAAAATGAGTAGCATCGTTGTGAAATCAGACACTTGTCAAAATAATTAATTGCGAGATAATCATCCCGTTTCCGAAGGTGGTGTAATTTTCAAAAATCTGTTCCTTCTTCTTCTTTTCTTAGGCTCAACCCCTTTGATGCCCATTTCAAAATGCATTTCTGTGTGGATTGTGCAGAAAAACGTTGATAATAGGCACACACATACACAAATTAACTTGCAGTTTCCGAGTCCACAAGTTTCGGAAGTCACCAAACTTTTAGGGCCATTTTCTCGATTCCCACCTCCTTAAAAAAGCAGCAGATATCCCCCAACCAAAACCCAGATAAATAAACACGTTTTTAAGGTGATATAACTCCATTTGACCAAAAACTGATGAGCGCCTGATTCCACGGTGTCGTGAAACATATTTCTACACTTAAAAAAACCTAAAGTGTCAGAATCCAATCGTTTGTAAAAACTTTAGATATCACCAGTTGTTATTCTCCTTTAGTCTCCAATTGTCAAGGAGCAACAGAGCAATTATGCTTTCTGTCGGCTTTGTTTATGTGAGTTTGTCTAAATCTGATCAGGCCAGGTTTTCCACTCACCGTACAGCAGACGACAGCTTGCGTGCACGCATGATGACACAGCGCGGCGACCTGAGCGAGCAGAAAAGTGGAGAGAAAAGACGCGTTCGACTAATCGGTTTTTCTTGATCCGATCTAATCAGGAGATGAGGCCGTCCGATTACATCAAACATAGGCGGCACGAGGAAACTTTGATCTTCATCGCAGTGATATAAATTGTTTTCAAACCAAACTTGGCAGGGTGGTAGAATTTGTTGATTTTCGCCACCAGTATCATTGTAATTAATAGTAGTAATAGTAGCAGCAGCAGCAGCAGCAGCAGCAGCAGTAATAGTAATAGTAGTAGTAGTAGCAGTAGTAGTAATAGCAGCAGCGGCATTAGTTGCAAATATTTCCGTAATTGAAATTAGAACACTTTACCTTCCTAACGTGAGCTGTTGAAACAATTTTTTTATGTTCTGTGACATAACTGAAGGAGTAACTTGCTTTCCTTTTCCTTTTTTTTTTTTGGTTTTTGGTAAATGTTTCACGGCGCTCCCAGCTGCGTAAGGTCATCTGAGCGAGCGGGACACATTCATTTTTTTCAGTTGGTAGGAAATTTTGAATTTTGCCCGGGTGGCAGCCGAAGCGTACTCTTATCGATTTTAGACCACCACGGGATCTTTAACGTGCGCAACGTGGCCCAAAGAGGTCTGTACACAAACAAAGTCTGGAAATTTCTCC
>NW_004797409.1:1502515-1504772 GCF_000002075.1 Aplysia californica | reverse complement strand
CCCCCCCAATAAAAACAACAACAAACGTACCGTCCGCCTACACTTGTTTCAGAGAGACATTCAAAAAGAACTGTTACTATCCAGGCCCATGGTCCACCAATAATGGGTTAAATCATCAAAAGTGGCTAGCACTGACTGAAAAGAAACACTTATAGCAACTTCTCTCAAAAACGCAAAAACTTCACAAAATAAAACCACCACACCCTAATACATTCATTGAGAAAGGGTTTTCTGCTACACATAAAGATTTTGGAGTAAGGACTACGTAAATTGCTACTAATGAGCCTCATTATGCCAGACTACGTCTCTCGTTGCAAAAAGCACAGAAACAAATTAATGAGAATGTAGCGAGACGGAGAACACGCATCCTTCCCGCTCACACTGCAGAGATCACATCCAGTCGATGTTGTTTGGGGTTGTTTTCCAGAAGGAAAAATCGATTCTATTTATACTATGGTAAGTCTTACGGCTGACTTGATTCCAGATGTATTGACCATGTCTGTGCTTTAGGGCATATCAAGGAAGTCGAGCTCTGAGGAAGAGGGTAGTAGTGCTTGGGCAATCTACTGCCTCTTCTGTAAGCCGCCTGAGCAAGGCTGCATCACGCATACATACTGCTTTACGATCGCATGTCAAGACGCAAAAGTCCACAGGTGAAGAAGCTGTTGTATAGTAATAGTTCGTCTGTTAGTATCTGACGATGACCAACACATCTGCAGGGTGATATTTATCTAGCAAAATAGAAGAAGGCTTGTGATTTCAGCTATGACCAATGAGCCCAATTGTGGCAGAGAAGAGTTTGCCAGATGTGACACCATGGTAACACGTGCAATGCCATCGCACGTCAGCCAAAGACTCTCTATACTCGCTACCCCAGAATTACAAAGTTCTATATGCTCAGTACCTAGTTTTGAGAAATTTGACAAGAAGGTTTTTTATTTTCACAACATGTCAAGCTCTTTCGAATGCTATTCTTTGAATATCTTGATAACGACCGCAAATAATCTTACGATTTTGATAGAACAGATATAACATTCGGTTTCTGACCTCTTGGCCTTAGTAACTCAAAAACGACCAATACTGTCAGAAAAACATATGTAATTTTAAGGAACGTACTAGTAGGCTTCTATGTTATCTTGTTGGCCAGGAACAAAGCGCAACCCTTTGAGTGAGACAACGGTGTCAGATTCGATACTTCTTTGGCGTACGACAGTGGCCGAGAAACATTTCGTTTTCGTGAACACTGTGAAATTAGATTACATAATTACATAGTGCTGATGGTTTAGTCAGAGTTCCAACACTTAGGCTACAAATCAAAACAAATTTGATGAAGATGCAAAGAGTCGGCCAGCTATTCAGAAGTACAGTACTAAGCCCAATATTTTGATTTCTTTTTCATTTCAAGGTCGTTTTGTGTCGAAACGGTAGCTTTTACCATCCATGAAGGAAAATTAGGCTGGCCCCTACAAAATCGGACGTATGTGATCGTCAGCGTGCACTGGGGTATTACATTCATATTTCCGTGTGCCTTACGCCAGACGGGCAGTCACTGAGCTTTGGAAAGGCTTTGTTTTCTCGGGAAGCGTGGTTTCTTTTCTACCGTCTCGCGAGCATACGCCTACAATGTCGACCACAACACATTGTCGTAGTCACGTGTCAGGAAAGGAACACCATCTCTGATATTTGCCTAAAGTCTCCTTCCTAAACCAAAACAATAAAAATAATAACCAGCATCTGTTGTGTAGCTTTTAACCGGTTCGCTGTCCCACGCAGTACACCAGGTTCGATTCTCGAGAGTGAGGAGGATTTTTGTTGCGTACCTTGGCCTCTCTGCTGGGATCTTGTATCCCTCTCAACTTGGGTTGGCCCTGACTGGCATCGTTGGAAGCCTGCTTCCAAAATCTTATTAATATAAAAAAGATTGGTTAAATAGTTTAATCTCGAGCTATGGATTACATTTTTCGCTATTTTAAAAGCGCACGGCTTCAATGAGGACCGCAAGACATTGTTTTGCTCACGTAGTGGGAATAAGAACCACAAGGCCATTATTGATGGTTACCAGAGCTCTACGCTCTAGACAAAAAACATTTCAGAAATGGCCTTGGCGCTTTGAACAGAATTTCAAACAAGCATTGTTCTCTCTCTCTCTCTCTCTCTCTCTCTCTCTCTCTTTCTCTCTCTCTCTTTCTCTCTCTTTCTCTCTCACTTTCTCTGTCGTTTTCTCTCACTCGTTTTCTCTCTCTCTCTCTCTCTCTCT
>NW_004797409.1:1500415-1501771 GCF_000002075.1 Aplysia californica | reverse complement strand
CCCCCAGTCTTTTCTCTTTCACAAACACTCTTTCTTTCCCTTCTCCTTCTCCTTCAAACTTCGGCCTAAGTTCCCTGGTTTTCGAAACGACACGGCTGTGTTACGTAAACAGCTAAACTCAAGCAAAATAAAAGCAAAATGTTAAAAAAACAACAACAACCCAAAAACAAACGAACAAACAACCCCCCTCCCCCCAAAGATAACACGTTCATGGGTAACAGCTTCACAGTCTGACACCCCACGAAGAGTAAACTCCTGGTACGGACGCTGTTAACTTCACAAGCAATATAAAAAATTGTTTGCTCCGGCGACTGGTCGAATCTCTGGTCTTTGCGCAGACAGGTCAATTCGTTTCAATGTGTTTAGGAATAAAATAAATACGTATGTGTTTTGGAATAAAATAAATAATAACGTGTTTATGAATAAAATAAATAGTAATGTGTTTAGAAAAAAAATAATAGTAATGTGTTTTGGAATAACATAAATAGTAATGTGTTTAAGAATAAAATGAATAGTACTGTGTTTAAAAATAAAATAAATAGTAACGTGTTTAGGAATAAAATAAATAGTATAACTCCAAATAAATGACAGCAGGTCACAATAATATACAAGCACAGATAGGTGCAAACTGTCACGCCAGCCGGCAATTTGTTACTGCAATATAATATATCAATCACAATCTGTTTAAAGTTATTTCTTTTTGCATACAACACACCGCATTATGAAGCCTTTTCAAATCTTATTAGATCCCTAGTTTCTCCCCATAATAATTTACTCTTGTAAAGGTATATAGTGTCTCCATATTTGTTATTAATATTTAGTTATAGTTTTACATGAGTAAAACCTGGTTTGGGGACTCTTGTGGCCGAGAGGTTAAGGTTTTCGCCTCTCATTCAAAGGTCCCGGGTTCGAATCCGGGTAGCGACTGAAAAAGTTTCTTCTCTAAAATTGTCTCCTTTCACCTCCTTTGTCTAGCAATGTTCTGTCGTCTGCTGTCGTCTCCATTTTCTGTCGTCACTCCCTCACCTCCTTTGCCCCCTGCTCTGAGCTTCTGACTCTTTCTGCAGCCTTTCTACTGCTGCTCCTTGCCCCTTCTTACTACTGTCTTTCAGCTACACTCCTGGTCTTCTGGTAGGGTAGATCTACACCTGGCCTTCGCGGACAAGGGCGAAAAATCTCGGAGGTCTCGAGTGCAAGTTGTGCACGTTAAAGATCCCTTGGTGGTCTAAAATCGATAAGAGTAGGTTTCAGCCGCTACCTGGGCAAAATTCAAAATTTCCTATCAACTGAAAATGTTTAATATGTCCCGTGCGCTCATACGATCTTATGTAGTGAGCGCCGAAAAACACTTACCAC
>NW_004797409.1:1498859-1500315 GCF_000002075.1 Aplysia californica | reverse complement strand
CACACACACGCACATACACACACAAACATCATAACATGCGCACGCACACATACACACACACACACACACACACACACACACACACACACACATACACACACAAACATCATAACATGCGCACGCACACACACACACCAGCACCCGGGATGTTCAATTGAGGGCTATTGAGCGGTCTTGATATGACCCTCCTCTGAGATATTAAATTCATTCTTTTTTGCGGAGCTGGCCATCGACTCAGATTTTCATTAACTGGATTTCCAGCCTAACAACTTCGAAATAACTGGACATACCGTATCTGGGTGGCTTGGTTTTCGTCCAGCCCAGCATCATAACCTCAAATACAAACCTGCTTTCCACTAGACTTGCTGCTTGTTGATTTAGATCTTAAACTGTTTAAGGTAAGTTTGATTCGGGAATTTCCGATGAATCGGAATTTATTCTTTGAATACAGACCAAATTTCCCACTTCCGGAAGAGAATTTTGGGCGCTGCTAGATACATATTAATAGTATTATTATTTAACAAGTAGAAAGTAGTACTGGGCAGAAACCCAAATGTAAATCTGGATATAGAAAGGTCGAAAAGTTAAGTAGATTAAAGCAGGCTGTGTTTCAAACTTATTTTCATTCGTTTATCCATGCATTCTTTAACTTCATTTTATTCTTTGCTCTTTTATTATTTAGTTGGGTTTTTTTTTGGTCCTGTAGTCTATTCTTGGATGCCACATGGTAGCACGTGTTCTTCATAAGATGGTTAAACATTGCTTGAGTTAAAAATATAAAAAACACACGAAAGTCGTATCAGCTGTTGTTGTAACTGTTTATCCTCAAGAACGATGGCTACATAGGTCAAGAAACGTGGTGAGGGTGATGATGATGAGAATGATGATGATGATTGGCCAAATAAAGTACATTAGAAACCCTAATAAGAATCTAAACCAAAGCAATTAATATTGTGTTTGTTAGCCGTCTAGTTTCGATTTTAGCGCCTATTCTAAATCCCCTTATACTGTCCTGAGCGGCAGGGCACATTCCTCAACACCACTCCTGGCATAGGGTGACCAACCAAATTTTGAAGCTAAATCAACAGAGTCTCCGAATTTGATATATGAATCAGGCGCAAGAACTGAATATCCAGATATTTCCATTTGAATTCCAGCATGGCCCATTCTGTAAGGCCGGATCTCCGCCGTCCTTCCTCGAGCCGAGAGCCTGTCTCCTCGCATTCTCCCTGACAGCTAATCGAAAAGGACACCCGCTACCCTCGCCCTTGTCCGCCTCAGAGACTTTTTTCCCCCGATTTTTATTTTGGCCTTTCTTCCTCACACTCACACTCTTTCTGGGGTGCCTTGGCGAACGTTACTCTTCTATTCTTTCTCTCTCAATCTCTTTATCAATCTCTTTCTCTCTTCTTTTTGGAGTGAGGGCCGGGCATGTTTGCGCCCCCCTACCCCCCCA
>NW_004797409.1:1495562-1498759 GCF_000002075.1 Aplysia californica | reverse complement strand
TCTCTCTCTCTCTCTCTCTCTCTCTCTCTCTCTACCTATCTATCTATCTATCTCTATCTCTTTCTCCCCTCTTTGCTTTTGAGTTTTTCTTCCCCACCCCATCCTCCCAGTAAGTCCACCTTCAGTAAATTCGATATTCCCAAATGCTGTGACATCTCTTCTTACCACGATTTTGGACGCCGTTTTTATAATCCTATTGTGACTTCTAAGTACCTCACCCTAAACCTCCCTTTCCATTTTCATTCCTTTCTGCTCTGCTTTCATCTTCCTCTATTTCTACTTCCTGTCTCCCTCTGTTTGTCTTTTTGGCTTGCCTTTATTGATTTGTTCTTGGTCATTTCCAAGCGGGTCCTACTGCGCGTATAGCCCAGCCACATTCCATCTCATTCTTTCTCTCCGATGTCACTCGGTCGACTCTCTCTCTCTCTCTCTCTCTCTCTCTCTCTCTCTCTCTCTCTCTCTCTCTCTCTCTCTCTCTCTCTCTCTCTCTCTCTGTGTAGTTGCCCCCCCCATCTCATCCATGATAGCAGGGTCTTCAGTTTTTAATAAGAGTCCATCGGTTTCATCTCAGGGTTGTATATAGAGAGTGATTTTACCGTAATAATATAAACGTGTTTCTGGAACCGTAGATCTGGTTGATCTGTATTTTCGAAAACGAACGGGAAGCTACGGTGACAGTGTTAATGTTTTGAGCAGACCGACGCTTATTTTGTTTATTGTTTTGTTTGTTTATGTACGATATATTATATAAGCCAATAGAAAGTCTCACAATCGAGCTAACAAAATTAGAAACCCTAATAAAAATCTAAAACAAAACAAAAAACAACAACCTGGTTTTATCTAAGCTCGTGCATTTTATCCTCTGGCAATATAATGAACGGTAGGGAAATATGAGTATTAAAAGAACACGTTATGTTGGATATTAGTTGACAATGATCGGATTAATATGAGTCATTTTTCATTCCCTCAAGGCCAACTTTGATATAAAAAGTAACACCTCTAATACCCAGTAGAGATTAAAACAACTTTCCAGTTTTATTTCACATTCAGCGAGCCAGCCAATTTGCTTAGTGGGTTGGGAATGGGTGTACATAATACGAGGAAAAGGTTTAGGGAGAAATGTTTTTGGAGAGAGGTTGGTAAAGAGGAAGGAGACTGAGAATACTATGGAGTTTGTTTTTTGTTTTGGTAAGTTTTTTTATGGCGCTTGCGAGTGCATACGGTCATATGAGCGCGCGGGACACAATAAACATTTTCATTTGGTAGGAAATTTTGAATTATGTCCGGAAAGCGGCCGAAGATTACTCTTATCGATTTTGGGTCACCAAGGGAACTTAAACGTGTGCGACTTGCACAACGGGACCTCCGAGATGTTTCGCCCTTATCTGAGAAGGCCGGGTGTAGATCTTACCAACCATAAGATCAGGGGTGTGGCTGAAAGATAGCAGTGAGAAGGAGCCAAGAAGTAGCAGTACAAAGGCTGCAGAAAGAGTCAGGAGCCCAGAGGAGATGCAGAAGGGGTGAGGGGGTGGGGCAAAAAGAGGAGACGGAAGCAGACGACACAGAACATTATTATAGAGCTTGAAAAAATGTGAAAGGAGAAAATTTTAGAAAAGAAAATTTTTCCGTTGCTATCCGGATTCGAACCCGGATCATTGAATGAAAACCTCCGTTGTGGAGTATACATTATTAGAAGCGCATGAGCGTTAGAACGAGTGAATGTAACAGAAAAGGGTAATTCATATAGAATGCTTCGGTTCTCAAGCATCGTTATGGAACGAGTCAATGACCATTTGAAAGAGGAGTTATCTGACTACTCAATACAATGAATGAACAGGTTTTATAAACGCAATGCTTCAGTTTCCAAACTTAGTTTTGGATTAAATCAGTGACCATTTGAAAGAGGACTTACGTATCTAACATTTGAATAGCTGTCACTTGGAGTGCTGTTGTCGCGTCGTTCTTCCTTTGAAGGACATACTGTTACATGACACACCTATCTCTATATGCTCCGAAACTGGCTCTTCACATCAGTGCAAACAGATTCGCATGACTTCTTTTTTCAACAAAATGGAGCACCGCCCCTTTGGAATCTGATAGTTCGAGCTTTTTTAAATGCGAAAGTGCCTTAGCGATGGATTGGCCCAAGATTTTGCCCTCCGTGCTTAGCCTGCCAGATCCCCAGACTTCACCGTGTGAGATTATTTTCTTGTGGGAATATATTATTTAAAAGATGGCGTTTATTTCCCAACGCTACCCATTAACCGAGATGATCTTAAACATCTAATAACAACAGCGATCCACTCTGTGGACCCTGTTATGCCGAAACGCGACTGGGGTGAATTTTGATGTTGCCCGTGCAGCTGGTGACGCCCACATTGTACAACAGGTATTACAAGTTGATTGTGAGTACAATACTTGTTACTTAGATTGAGTGTTCTATTGCTTTTCCGTATTAAAATATAGTTCGCAATGAAATCGAATCGGTTCATTCTTTGTTTAATCATACTGTGTATCCTATACATCGGTAGATAGTCATCATCATCACCCATTGTCAGATCTGCGACAGACATCGGGCCATTGTGGTTCTCCTTTCATTCCTATGCTCAGCTGGATGCTCTTTAAAAAGTCAACGTTTCCCTGATCTTTCCCCTTTACCCATTTGTTTAGGTTCCCTAAGTAGTTTCTGGGCCTACCCCTGCCTCGCTTGCCCTCAAATTCGTCAGTGAGAGCTAGATGTTCAAGACTTGTATATCTATTCAGGTGTACCAAAAACTGCATTTGTCGTTTCCTGAATGTTTTTAACAGTGAGCGTCCACGAGAGTCTCATTAAGCACTACCTCATTTAATTTCTTTTCCTTCCACGATATTCTCAGGAATCTCCTAAGAAACCACATTCCTGTTGTTTCTACTTTATTTTCACGATCTTTAGTGATTGTCCAGCATTCACAGTCATATAAAAGGGTTGACCATACATAGCATTACAGAACTTTCATTTTGGTAGTCATTGAGATGTTTCTATTTTTCAGGATTAGCCTCATTTTATTGAAACTATCCTTAGCGGTAGATGGATATATAGATAAAAAGAGATACAGAAAGACATAGAGAAAACGAGAGAGAGGGAGGGGGAGAGATTGTGGGAGATAGCGATCATGTGATGGAAAGAGAAAGAGAGAGAGAGGGGAGAGAGAGAGAGA
>NW_004797409.1:1492933-1495462 GCF_000002075.1 Aplysia californica | reverse complement strand
CCCCACCAGCCGTCATAATTTGGATAATATAGGAGGTGGGCTTCCTTCCGACCCTGCCTATCACACCCAACACCAGTTGAGAGGGGTACAACATCCCGGTGGAAAGATTGAAGTACTCAATTTTTTAAAATATTCCCCACTCTGGAGTCAAACTTGGGTCTTCTGCTCGCGATAACAATGTGACTACGTGCTACACTACAGATGTCGATTTTCTCCCTCCCCCCTTCTCTCTCTATCTCTCTCTCTCTCTATCTATCTCTCTCTCTCTGTCTGTCTCTCTGTCTATCTGTCTCTCTCTCTCTCTCTCTCTCTCTCTCTCTCTAAATACATATACACCAGAGATACACACACATACACACGCATACACACACACACGCACACACACACAATCAGGCGCGCGCTCGTACACAATAACAATAAAGAGAGAGAGAGAGAGAGAGAGAGAGAGAGAGAGAGAGAGAAAGAGACAGACAGATAGAGAAGCTGAGAGACAGAAAGAGACAGAGGGAGACAGAGACAGAGACAGAGGGACAGAGAGATTTTCAATTATTGTCCATTGTCAGGTCAAGATGAGACAGAGAACTGAGAGAGACGGAGAGACAGGGAGAGACGTGGCGACATAGAGAAACAGAGAGAAAGAGAGAGGCAAAGATACAGAGAGTCAGAGAGACAGAGAGAGGTAAAGAGACACAGAGGGACAAACCCACAGATGCACACAATGCCAAAAGCGTGTGTCTCACCCCGAGTCCACAGAGTTGTAATCATATTTATTCTGGACATGACAATTGACAGTTCGCCAGCACCGACATTTTGTCAGAACACGCGAACGTGGGTGGTTGGCGGGTGCACAGGTGTGGTTTCCTTCTATCCCATATTGTCCCGTTTGCCTTCAATCTTCACAGCTACAGTTTTCTTCTATCTCATCCTGCCCCGTTTGGCTTCAGTCTTCAATGCTACAGTTTTCTTCTTCTATCCTTTATTGCCTCACTCGCCTTCAATCTCCAATGATGTGGCTTTCTTCTTCTATCCTGTCTTGCCTCGGTTGCTTTCAATCTCCAAAGATGCTTTTCGAAAGTAAGCACAAAAAAGGAGAGAAAAGTTCAGTCAACCTACGTATGTGCGTATGTACAGGTGGGCGGTGGCTTTTCGTTACAAAAGAAAATGCTGTGGCTCATTTTCCAGAGAGCAGAGACTTTGGAGAGGAGACAGCTCAGGAAACGGGTGCAGCTGTGAGCCAATTCCCCGGTGAGACACTTCTTGTCATTAGCCAACTTCCAGTTGGACCAGGGGAGGTCAGCGCTATGCGACAGCGGGTGACTCATCCGTCAGGAAAGGATTGTTTTGTCATAACATTCACATGGACACGGTGCTCCACCCCACTGTTTGCGTGGCATCGTGGAGAAATAAGGTGCTGGGAGAAGTAATGGAATTGAAGAAACCGATATTTTTTCATCCGCTGAACAATCTTTCTATTGATTCTTTTCCTGGTTCTATACCTTTCATGTTCATTAAAATACATTACATAGCGAATTTTACTGACAATCGTTGATCAAAAGCACAAAATATGTGAATTTGCAATTTCCAAAGACAATCAAGCTAAGTCACTAAACTTTGGCGTCCATTTGCTCGCTAACTTTTCCTCTGACAGCAGGCGAACCCCGCCTCCTCCAATCGCAATTTAATATATTCGACTTCTGTTAAAGATATTACATGTATAAGAATACTTGTATCATAAAAAGCAATAACAGTGAACAAGCTTTAATAAGATGATACCAATAATTCCATACGTCCAAAAACTGACAAGCGCCTGATTTCACCGCGTTGTGACACATCCGACAGACAGAAAGGTGGCTCAGACAAATAGACAATCTTCTATTCACGTGAGTCTAACAAATACTGGTGACGGCGACAGCGGTTTGCTTCCACTTCTTGCTATATATTGTATGTTCCTTATTCTTGGCGGTCGTATGAATAATTGATCTATTGAGAGATTACTCTTTCGTACAGCCCACCCAAATGTATTTCAAAACAAGGCATTAAATAACCCCTGTCACTCTGTCCAGGAGACCCCAAACGCCCACTGAGTTATGAAATCGGACTGGCATTTACTTATCTTTTTACCACCAACCCGAAAGAGAGAGTCGGATGGTGGGGGGTTCTGGGAGCAAATAAAGCAACCGAAAGAGGATGTAAAAGTCAAAAGAGAAAATTGACATAGATTGAACACGCCTTGTGAAAACTGGTATTACATATTTCCGACCAAGCCTTAAGATGGAATCCACGAGGAAAAAGAAAGAGATGAACGAGTTGCTTAGATTCCGACCAAAAGGAAAGATGGGATGCATACTGGACTGAGGTGGAATTTTTGGCCAAGGACAGAAGTAGAAGAAAAACTGTTGTTTGTGGCCTATACTCAGGTACAGGGTGAGAGTGGATGATGATGATGATGATGATGATGATGATGATGATGATGATGATGATGATGATGATGATGATGATGATGATGATGATGATGATGATGATGATGAT
>NW_004797409.1:1489796-1491983 GCF_000002075.1 Aplysia californica | reverse complement strand
GTTTGTTTTTTGTTGTTTTTTTGGGGGGAGCAGGTTTGTTTTTAACCGAGGAGAGAACAGGGTGAAGAGATACTTTTAGTTTTGTTGTTGTTTTTCTCGACAGTTCTGGATTTTACAGTAGACGGACGCGTCGTTGTGTTTCGGCCTTTCACGTTTTTGGCATAGAGAAAAGGAAGGCAAAAAGCTTCTTGTTTTTTTTTTGTTTTTTGTTTTATTGTTTTGTGAGTGTATGCGTGTGTGGGAGGGGGGGGGCTAGTTTGTTTTTGAGTATGTCTTTTTTTCATTTGTTTCTTTTTCTTTTTTTATTGGTGTTGTTGTTGGGTTGTTGGTTGTTTTGTTTGTTTATTTTTTTGCCTTAGTATGTATGTATGTTTGTGCTGTTGTTTTTGTTTTGTTTTGTTTCGTCTGTATTACTGTAAGTAAAGGTTTTACAGATCTGGCAGCAAAAGTAGGCCATATCAGTGTCGATGATTAGACGTGCTTCTAGAGAGTAACATACAACAAAGAGAAGGGGGACAGATAATGACGATGAATATATATTAGGAAAGAAGGAGTAAACCATACCAGAGCGCCTGCCAACCACTCACATGATGGTTTTCAGCACTACAGGATATGTTATAGAAGGCAGTTAAATAGTGTTAGATGTTAAAGGTTTAGAAGGGTGACTGATTTAAAGAAAGCTATAAAAACACTTACATTTTGGAATATACCAATAGTTTTGATCTGTTGACGAAAAGACAGAAAAACATACGTGTTAAAACAAAGAATAATGTTGTATACTCAGAAGAAAATTCCGATTTATTATGGACTCTAAGGACCAAATAAAACTATCTATGCTGTCAGATATAGCGACAGAAGTTTTGCTGAGCAGCGAAGAACCATTGGAAAATAATAAAACACACACACATTATCAGAAGAACACATTGAAAAGGGCACAGAAGCCGAGAGACACAAAAATGACACAATATTATAACACAGTAACAAAAAATACTGGCTCAGAATCAGAAAGACGAAAATAAAATGAAACAAAGAGAGAAAACAGAATTTAAAAATCCAAAATGCAATGACACTGAGGATATGACACAACAAACTGACACAGAATCATACAAAGCTACAGACAAAACCAGACAAAAAGACAAGAGAACAAGAAAACAGAACAATGTCAGAGACAGATACACATTATTTCTCTGACACAATTGAAGAGTGAAGAGGAAAAAACTGGTGACGTCTAAACCATACTCTTTTTCTTCAAATCCCCAATGTGCAACAACGCAGTGATGATATAAAGAAGATGAAAAAATTGTCTCAAACAATTACTAAATGAAAGTTTCATCCGTTTCAAACGCTTTAAAAAACTCTACACCAGAAAGAAACAGGAAGTCTCTACACCTAATTTTTCAGTTTTAGAAGGAAAGGGTGACTTTCCCAGATTGTCCGCTCCAGTCTTCATATAAATGAGAGAGCCTAAACACAACAGCAGACCAATCACTTTCAAGCTATCAATCGATAGACAGACATTCAGACATACAAAGACCAGGTTATGTGGTGTAGTTCTTAGGTGCTTCCTTGTGGCACGCACGAGACCAGAATTCAATACCCGAGTGGGAATATTTTTTATCTTTTGTTTTTATTTTTTTATTTTTTTATATTTTTTTTTTTTGGGGGGGGGGGGTTTAAATCGAGTATTTAGGTCTTTCTGCTAGGACGGTGTATCCCTCTCAGCCCGTGTTGGCAAGGACAGGCACGACCGGAAGTTCTGCTTCTTGTATGATCTAATTTGTGTCAAGTTGAGCACAAAATCAACTACATTGATATTGATACACACAAAATACATAACAAACAATGGAATGCAATCCAATAAATAGTAGAAAAGCAGGTGGCAAAAACACACACAGGGAGACCGCACTCATAACCGAAAAACTGGAAAAGCCTGAGAGAATAGGAATGGGAGGATCCTATACAGATGAAAGTCAGGCCAACATTCTTTCGCTATAAAGGGTGACATACTGAAAACCTGAGCGTAGCTGAAAGTTTCGGTTGATGTGAACTTTCAAGAACGTTGTCCCTTTCTTTCTATAACCAAATAGATAATATTGTATAATAAAAATATTAGTAGTAGTATAATAATAATAATTATACATAATAATAACAATAATAATAATAATAATAATAACAATAATAATAATA
>NW_004797409.1:1485934-1488474 GCF_000002075.1 Aplysia californica | reverse complement strand
GAGAGAGAGAGAGGGGTGGGGGTGGGGTGAGAGAGAAAGTGAATGGTTCTGTTTCGTTTGTTATTTTAAAGTACCTCAACATATGTGTTGTCGATAGCGAGGAATATCAAACTGAGGGAGACGACCAAAAGAGAAGACTAGACAGAAAGTTTTAGAATTGTAATCTTTAACGCATTGAGAGACGGTAACACTTGAGCAAAAAATTTGGGAAAATAACCGATTGCAAAGCAGTGATGCGACAGTAAAATATCATTCTCATAGGAACAATAACTTCACCATTTCTGAGTTGTAACAGTCGTGATAGAACCCATTGTTCCATTTGAAGTCAAAACCTAGCGTTTACCAATGTCTTGTTTGGAGGTAATTTAGAAAAGATATCTTTAACTTCTGATCAATTATCAAGAGTCAAATATCATTGATACTTGTGTATTTGGTGACTATTTAGATATGATAAGGAATTAGGAAAGAAGGATAATATAGTACAAGCATTTTCAGTTACATCCAATTCTTTTTCGATAAATATGTCAATTTTACCCACATTTTGCATACACCAGGTATTTAGTCATTCAAGCGGTAGTTTGGGTGTGAGACAGAATGTTGACTGCATAATGTCCAAGTTAGTGTTCATCTTGGCCTGAAAATGACACCTGGGAATGTGACGGGTCTGACTGAGGGTAGAGACAGTCTACGTTACCCCCCCCCCCCAAAAACACCCTCCAACCGTCCCCATGTCCTCGGGGGACAGTCAGCTGATAGTTGAGAGGAGAAGGAGGAAGTGGGATGGGGATGGGCAGGGGGGGGGAGGGAAGGGGAAAGGGGAGGGGGTTGGAATTGGAATGGCAGATTTTCTTTTTTCTTAGGGGGGAGGGAGGGGAGGGTCACGGATGGGGATGGAGGGGAGGGGGAGAGGAAAGAGGAGGGAATGGGGGATAGGGGATGGGATGGGTGAAGGGGTTGGACGGAAGAGGAAAGGGAAGGGGATGGACGGTGGGGTTTTTGGGGGGAGGGGGGAAGGAGGAGAGGGGAAGGAGGAGAGAGGAAGGTAGGGGGATGATGAATTAGGTAATTGACGTGGGTGGGAAATCGTATGGGTTCAAAGCCCCTTGCAGCGCTGTAAGGTTATTTAAGAAACGGGACCTCTGAACTGAACTCAACGTCTATTTCTGATAGGACTTCGACAGCGGAAACATTCGTGTAAAGTGCCTTTCTAAAGGGAACGACGCTAGACAAAAAGAAATAGCACACATTCTGCAATAGATACAAAGCTACAAGTACATGTGTATGCAAGTACATTAATACGCAAACAAATGTACGCACGTACACACAAGTACACACAAGTACACACACGTACACGAGTGCCCAAGTATACACGTAGCCTGTACAAAAGTACAAAAAAATACTACTACATTAGAGCCCAAAAATACAAGAACACAGGTACACAAGTATACAAATACACACACACACACACACACACACACACACACACATACACACACACACACACACACACACACACATACACACACATAAACACATATACACATTTTTGCACTCATGTTCACATGCGTTCGATGCAAACAAACAAATCAAATCTGCAACTCAAGCCAATTCGTGTTTGAACTAGTGCTCACACAAACCGCACAATCTGATAACGATTTAAATGTGGGCATGATGAATTGATACATTCTGGGCACAGCTTGAAATAACACCAAGACGCCTATATATGTGTATATGTATATTATTACACTCTTTCCTGACGTAGACCACACATACATTAAAAAAACCCAGACCAACGCAATGTTGCAGCATATTTGAACCATAACACACAACTAATCAGAAACGTCAACTTGCACATTGCAGAGTAGGAATGTTGTTATCGTTCCTTGAAGTTTCAGGGAACTTTGACCATGAATATCTTGACATTATTTCAGTCTCCCCTACTGCTCTAACAAACACTTGCCCAAGATAACAAACTAAAACAATTCCCACTTCCCTCTTCTTGCACGTTTTTTTTTCTATACTAACTCTATTTTGGGTCAAAATAAAAAAAGACATAGTTATATCTCGTAAGAAAAAGCAGCAGTATATCTGTTCATAGTAATGATTGAGTGAAGATCACACTGTCTAAGAAGACAAGCAGCCCTGTCTAAGAAGACGTCATTAGTTCCCCTCGACAACATAATATGATTGCCATGGAGAACTTAAGTTGCATCTATGAAATTAATGACCCATTAAACCCCATTACTACAGGAAAAGACAACTGCAGTTTTTGCGACGCCTGAATAGACATAAAGGCCATGAACATCTAGCTCTCATTGGAGAAATTGAAGGCAAACGAGGCAGGGGGTAGACCCAGAGCAACCTTCTTAGAGAACCTAAACAGATGGGTAACAGGGAAAGATTAGGGAGACGTAGCTTTTTTAAGAGCACCCGAGCAAAGAAATGAAAGGAGAACCATTATCGCCAATGTGTGCCGCAGATCTGGCGTTTGATGATGATGAAACCCGTTACAATACCAAAAAGTAGCAACGACACCCCCC
>NW_004797409.1:1469457-1483957 GCF_000002075.1 Aplysia californica | reverse complement strand
CAGACAGACAGACAGAGAGAGACAGAGACAGAGAGAGAGACAGAGAGAGAGAGAGAGAGAGAGAGAGAGAGAGAGAGAGAGAGCGAGGGATGGGGAGAAAGAATGAGAGAGATGGGAAATGAGAAGAGGAGAGGGGAAATGAGAGTCAGAAAAGAGGAGGGAGTTATGGAGAGAGAGGGAGGAAGAAAGAGAGGGAAAAAGAGAGGGAGAAAGAGAGGGAGAGAGTGAAACAGGTAGAGAGGGAAGGGTATATAGAAAGAGAAGGGGATAGAGTTAGAGAGGGGAAAAGTGAGAGAGAGAGACGGAGAGGAGAAAGAGACAGAGAGGGAAATATATATGTGAGATTGAGAAAGAGAGAGGTGGGAGAGAGAGACAGAGAGAGAGAGAGAGAGTGAGAGAGAGAGAGAGAGAGAAGGAGGAGGACGCGAAGCAGGAGAAGGAGAAGAAGGAAAATAAAAGGTGTACGCAAAAGTATGTTTTTCCGTACCCGTAGAGAATCGGTGTCCGTTATCAGTATGTACGGGTGTGTGAGAACCTTTCTTCTCTCCAGACATTATCGGTGGACAATCAATATCGATTTTGAAAAGATGAGCCCCGTCCAAGGCCATAAACACTGGTCTTATTTGCTCCTCATACTCCTATACACTGTCATCCTTCACTACCCTCCTTCTTTGTAATATTAGTTACCCTCTTGTAACTCCAATCTTCTGGTACCTATATCATCTGAGGTGATGCAAGTGCCGTAAAACTTCAGTCAACCCAAGCGATACCAAAAACACTGTACTCTGAGACTTTCAGGTGGAATCATACTTATGTAGCTTTTTTCATTCACTTGGATATGCCGTATTTGTTTCTATCAAAGCTGTAAGGACAATCAAAAGGTAATACTACGTACTGGAAATTTGCTCATTCTTTGTATTGAGATGAGCCGGCACTAACTTGTATTGGTATATATATTATACAATATTATATGGAGAAAACACATCCAGCAAATTACTAATACTGGTATACCCACACATAAATGGGTAGATAGATAGATAGAGGATAGACGGATCGATGAATAGAGGGACAGACAGACAGACAGACAGACAGACAGACAGACAGACAGACAGACAGACAGACAGATGGATAGATAGATAGATAGATATAGAGACCGATGCTATAATTTCATCGCGTTACACCCAATGCGCACACGACTCAGAAAAACACTTGAGTCTGAGCAACGGATGTTTCTAAACATAACAAACACAAATAACGTTTGTTTCACTCTGAATAAGACTAAACCATCTGCCATTGAGAGAAGTGATGATGCCATTCATCATCTCCAGCCTTTAAGTCTAAAGCTTTTCCATTTACTTCCATCAATTGTTCTACAGGTGGTTTAACTATCATTTGCTGAATATGAAGATATCCCGCTTCTAAGATAAAAAAGCAAGAAGAGCAGAAAGTAAAATACTATCAACTCTTCTGAGGTGTCTTTCTCAACTGAAAAGGGAACCCACTTTATTTTGTTAACTCTCTGATCACGAGCTCTTTTGGGTAGTTGAAACTACAACCAATGTAAATGTCAAAAAAGAAAAGAAGAAGCATGTCTTAATTGCTCATGCAGTGTCGCTATACCCGGTTTCTTTATCTGAAACTGTAATATTTAATAATAATAATAAGAAAAATAATAATAGATAATAGATAGCATTTGTATAGCGCAATATCCCCGCTCAACAGTAAGCTCTATGCGCTTCACAATCTATACTATTACCCCAGTAGACCTGAGAGCATTCTGAAACAAACACAACTTCCTGGGAAGTAGAGCTGGGCAAAGAATCTTTTCCGGAACCGATTCCCACAATTAATGCCACAGGAAGAAAAGTACCGACTCCTTTTTATAAAAACCAAAGGATCTTCTTTTTTTTATTAAGAATTTATGTTTGAAAAATGAAAGTTGATACTTCTTAGTGTTCCGAAATCAATTTTATCCTAAATCATGAGGATGTTCGGAGCCAATTAGGTAACCACCGGAAGAAATCACATCATTACAAAGTGAGTAATTGGATTCGGAGTCGATTCCTACGATTCCTAGCTTTCAACAATCGGGAACCAAACCGCCCAGCAGTACTGGGAAGCATGTTATACAGTACATGACAGGCAGCTAAACGAGTAACATTACTATCGTGAAACCTGCAAATCGCGTGTCGTACGCGTTTCTGATTTGTGAACAAGTCTTAAGATGTTTGGGAAGTGCCTCGACATTGGCTTTCATAATATTATGCTGTTGATGAGGGATCAAATCTGTCTGCTACGTACTTTAAGAGTTTAACGGGTGTCTTGTGATTCACAATTCACAACAGAAATCACACGCACACCCTCGTTGGTTATCGCTCTTGAAACACCAAAGTTAGAGAAGAGGGAGTCGAAGCTCCGGAGTTGTTTAAACTTTCGAGCTCGAGCAAATTTGTCTACGTGCAAGGTAAATGTTGTATTTGACGCTCCGCATTTGTCAGGCACTTGATCTACCGTGTACTAGCACAGGTGATAAATTAGGAGAACGCTGTACGCATAGAATCGGAAGATGGCTTAAAAATGTGCATAAAAAGTGAATGAACTGAGTGACAGACAAAAACGGGTAGTAAATGGAAAAAAGAGAACTGTGAGTCATAGCAATCTATATAATATATTATATACAATATATAATATTATATTTATATTATTGTTATCCTAGACCTTTAAAAAACACACGTTTCATAGTATGTGTATGTACGTGTATGTGTTTGTATGTGTGTATTTACATGCACTGATATGTTTGCCTGTGTGTGTGTGTGAGTGTGTGTGTGTGTGTGTGTGTGTGTGTGTGTGTGTGTGTGTGTGTGTGTGTGTGTGCGTTTGTGCGTGTGTGAGTCCTGCGTACATTTAGGTAAGTGTGTGTGATTTTGTAATACATTTACTAAATAGTTTCTATCTATCTATCTATCAATCTATCTATCTATCTATCTATCTATCTATCTATCTATCTATCTATCTATCTATCTATCTATCTATCTATCTATCTATCTATCTATCTATCTATCTATCTATCTATCTATCTATCTATCTAACTATCTATCTTTTCTTGAAATTGTATACAGACGGGTATAGCAGCTCAACAAAAGCACAGTCAGGCACAAGTGAATGCAAAGCCTTCGAGTGCACGTGCATGCACGCTCGCGGATGTGTGTGCATATGTGAGTGTGTGGGTGTGTGTCTGAATTGGAAGAGGGCATAGCATTCTGACAACATGGCAAATGTGCCTGACACATCGGCAAAACGAACAGATCTTATCCATGGAATAAACGCCTCCTTCTAAACGGCTATCAACCTAGCTTACACAATTCTTCCCCGAATACGGGGTTGCGGAAAAGAAAGACAGAAGCTAATCCCAACTGCGACTGACAAGTTCATCACGTTGTGAAAAATCCTCTATTAGCAATCATAAGCAGGTGAAAAGCCTTTAAAAGCCCCGCCCCCGGAAAGATCTTCTCTGATTGACATGGTATCTGTGCCAACAGCCACATTAATCATTGCTATAAAACGGCGACAACAAACCAAACGGTTATTGTGTGTTAAAAGGTTTGACAGCAATACATCAAACGTGAAACAGAGATTATTCAGATGAGTACGGTAGTAATCACAACTGTTTGACTGAGTTGAATGATGTACAACTGACAATATTATAAATCTTGGTGAAACCAAGAAAGAAGTTTGCAATCTCCGCACACGTACGACAAAGTGAAAAGAAGTTTTTAAAAAACTCAAAAATATGGTTAAAGATTCTCTACCACCTCTGGTCTCATTGACCATCGCTGAAGCAACAAAGTATCTCTTTAAGAAACTACATTCTTCTCTGAGGTAAATTGGTCATCACAAGACATCGTTGTTCGAACTATCGTACCTGGTAGTTATAAAGCCAATAATACCCGACATTACCTCTATAATAGAGACAAACCTGGTCTTACAGTATGTGACGATAACCTGTACAAACAGCCACTTCCTGTTTTCACCTTGGCGTTTATTTTGACACTATAATGACACTGTGCAGGATATGCACCTGTATTAGACCACCACTTTTCTCACAGACAGTGGGTGGCCGTCTTTGGCAATTGTGGCTGTACTTTACCATGGAGTTCAAACAGAACAGATTGATTTCTTAGTTGTGCGAGAGTTGTCACATCAGAGCATTGTTCGTTGTGCAACCCAAACAGCTGTGTAGGCAGAAAAAGCCCCGGAGCCTTTTGATCATTACAAACTTATACCGTATATTGCATGTTGTATTTGTTATATGTACATTATCACAAACATTCCAAAGTACATTCCACGATTTATTGGATACACGCACACACTTACACACACACACACACACACACACACACACACACACACACACACATAGACACACGCTCATATATAAAATTATACGAGTTTGAGTGAAAGCAATGAATTTAACTGCATTAGCACTTAGTATCAATACGATTTCTTTTAATACCCAAATAATGTCTCAATGTCAATGTGACTGTGTTTGTTCGTGTGTGCGTTTGTGGTTGTGTGTGTTTGTGTTTGATTGCATGTGTGTATGTGTGTGTGTGTGTGTGTGTGTGTGTGTGTGTGTGTGTGTGTGTGTGTGTGTGTGTGTGTGTCGTGTATGTGTGTGTATGAATGTGTGGGGGGGGGGGGGGGGGTTGTTTGTGTCTGAGAGGGTATGGCTGTATGCGAGTCAGTAGGTGGAGGGGTGGATCTATTTGTATTATATTTATAACATATTATGTTCAGGCATTCAGAACTAGATTCTAACATAGCAACAGCTATTGTTATCCCCAATGTAGATTGCACTTGGAGTTGTTACAGTCAAATCCATTGTCTACCACTTTGTCGATAACTCCAATATTTAGGTCTACATTTCTCCTGCGGCTTTTTAAATATATTATTTTCATTGTAGTGTGTTTACGAGCCTATCAAAACGATATAGATTGTAATAATTATTATAGAGACGAGCTTCCTCTCCTGCCTGTCAGGGCCAACCCAGGCAGAAAGGGATACAACAACAACCCAGCAGAAAGACGAGATACTCGGTGCAGATTTTTTCGCTAACTCGGGAATCGAACTCAGGTCTCCTGCGTGCCATAGCGATGTGTCTAACCATTACACCACAGCGCCCGATGTCCTGTTGCTAAGATCCTGCTATCGGATGTCTTCCATCTCGGATTGTCCCCGATTAGGGAGCGCCGGGCCAGGTTTAACGACTCTAACCCATGTCATAATGATACGTTTGTTGAAATTCTTCTCCTGTTTGTGTGGGTGTTTGGAGCTCAAGTAAGATCTAGTTTTTTATGAGCCTTTGCCTCTATACTTTGCCTCTAATGTCGTTTTGAGGTTTATTTCTGGTTTCCTTTCATATTTTGCAAGGCAAGGGGATATAGAGGGATGGGGGCAACTTGTATGTTAAGTCAGGCCTGCTCTAAGCATCTGTACAAACGTCCAACGTCCAGTCCTGCCGAGCCCCCCCCCCCCTCCCCTGCTTTTTTAACATCATAATAACACTGCCTAAGACGTGCACCTATCTAAGATGGCTATTTTTCTCCGCTACAATGGGTCCCCGTCTTATTGACACTTTCGACTATTTTTTCTGTCCTTCTGTGCGTGTATAGCTTTGATCGATGACTGTGTCTGCAGCTATGTAAACTATGTGTTTATACATGTCTAGTGGATGCTTTTCATAATAGCTTTATTCCCTGTCTTCGATTTTGAGCGACATAGCGAAATGCGTGGATTTAGATCTAGGCAAAAAAAGTGTATCAAAGGAAAAGGAGGGTAAAAGGGAAAGAAGGGTGAAATAGTAGAGTGAGTGAGAGGGAGGGACGGGTGAGAGCTGATGGGTAGAGAATATGGAGAAAAAGAGAGAACTAAATGGATAGAAAGAGAGAAATAAAAGAGAGAGAGAGAGAGAGAGAGAGAGAGAGAGAGAGAGAGAGAGAGAGAGAAAGAGAGAGAGAGAGAGAAATTTTGGAGAGAAGGAGAGAGAGTTTGACAAACAGGCAGATAATAGAGACAGAGACACACAGGAAAACAGAAGTCTAAAGAAGGAGGCTCTGAAAGAGTTGTACAAATATATAACATAATAATATATAACAACACTGAATGGGCTCGGCGGGATTTTTTTTAAAGCGCACAGGAGCGGAAAATGGGAGTCGTTTTACATCGTGGGCAAACATACTCGATCTAACGCCGACAAAAGCTTCAGTCAATGAGGACGTAACAGTAGGCACGACATGACGTTTCCGTGCAGCAGAATAAAAGCTATGTTGTGGACTATGTCTAACAGTCAAACACAATTCAGAAAGTTGATAATGTGCAGATTCCATTTCATGAATGTTCTTGTCCGCCTTTTTCTAAAGTTTCAGATAAAAAGAAAACAGAACTGTAGTAATTAATATATCTGAGAGATCGGCGTGATTCACGTCTTTGGGTGTTGTCAAACGACCAAATCACTCGTTCTCAATTGCTTTAATTGTAGTTTTCGTAGAGGTTTTACGGCACTCGCAACTGCAGAAGGTCATATGAGTGCCAGAAGATTAGAGGTGTTAAAAGAGAATAACAAACATAAAAAAAGAAGAAGGGGAGATAAGATAAAGACGATAGATGTTTGATAAGAAAGAAGAAGCAAAAAACGCCAGAGCACCCGCCAACCACTCAATTACTTAAATTGGTCTTCTTCAAGTCAAGTTGAGAGAAACTTGCTGCACAAAGCCTCACAACACACAAAGATACCACCACGTGGTTACAGGTCTATGTATGCGGATGTGGTGTCCACAGAAAAGGAGTGGAATGTGAACATATTTTAGAAGGGAGTGAACGATTAAACTTGACATATTAATAATTGCAGTTTCTCGAAAAAAAAGTTGAGGGAACTGCATACTATCGTGTTATAGCTTTATTACTGGAGAAACTTCCGTGCCATGGACATTAATCATTATATAAATTTCGCTTTTAACCCCTTCGCTGCTGGGTCGACAAATCTCTACCTTAGAATTACCAAGTTCTATCTGACATTTTTGTCCATTTTGAGTAACTAAGACCACGAGGTGTGAAACCAAACATTCTATATTTACTCGGCCAAAAAACGTACGATGATAATTCAGGGCAGTTTTCAAGGTATTCAAAGAATTGCATTTGAAAAAGCTTGATGTAAGGTGAAACTCAAAAATGTTCACGTCAAATTTCTCGAAGCTAGGTATTGAGCAGATAGAACTTTGTCATTCTGAGGTTGCTAAATGTAGGTCGACAAATTACTCGCTTGGGTTCGCCGACCTGGTTCTCTGACATCAAATTGTGAGACGCGCTGACAGACACAACGAGTTACTTCTCGCAAACCACGAACGGAGATTTCGGCCAAAGATAGACCCATCAACTGATGCCATTTTCTCCAAGTTTAACGTCTTTTATGATTTCTGAAAAATAAATTAAAGAACACAACCTGCAAATGTGATGCATCTTAAAACCCGAGAAATTATTTATTCTGTAAGCATACCTCATGTTTTGATCTAATCTAGATCTATATAAAAGAAATTTTAACACATAGAATTACAGCTTGTGCTGTTGCTTATTCTTAAAAAAGGAAAATATGTTTTTGTTTTGTCTAGATCTATATCTCTCTCTTTCAAGAGCGAACATCTTATATTGTCTAGATATTAAACTTACTGAACGAAATGTTGTGTTGTTTCACGGGAATCTCGTCTGTAAAATGTGTGTGCTTTGTATAGGTGATGTGGCCCAGTGGCTTTAAACACTGAATGAAATACCAACCAACCTACTCATTGGGCCTACAAAACCAAACCATTCGGAACAGCTGGGGTTCAGAAAACTGTCGCTAAACTGAAAAGCTTGTCGGCAATGTTATGAAGTTATGATGAACAAGTAATGTAAAATTAAACGCCTTGCGTTGGCTGGGCACTAATAAATACACCCATTGCTTGTTTGTTTGTTTGTGATTAGAGGAGCACAGCTATTCAGTGCCGGAAGAACCTAAGAATGGCAGCAGACGGATACAACAATAGCGCAACCCCCGAACCACCCACCCTACCCCTACCCCGCCCTTTTCAACCAGTGACAGATGGACGGACACACACGGAGTATGATCTTCCAAAAACCCACGACATCTTACAAACCAGCTGCGATCTAAGGTTACATAATATTGTTGTGAACAATTATGAGAGAAATATTATTTTTAAAAGCATGGAAACATTTAATTTGATTAAACTGAAAGAGATAAACTGTGGGTAGTTGACGGGTGCTCTGGTGTGGTTTGCTTCTTCTCTCCTATCAAACATCTATCATCCTTTTATCTTTCCTCATTCTGTTCTTTGTTTGATATTCTCCGGAAACATCTCTAAACTGCAGCTGCACATATTATGATCTAATGTGTTGCAAGTCGTACCGTAAAACTTCTACTTGGACTAAACAGAAAACCTCCACGTCTACTCATGTAGGAATACCAGGATACCTGCGCGTAATTTCACTTCCCTATACACATGGTAAGGAGACTCAAAGGAGGAATCTATGAACGTACTTATATCTAAGATAGGAAGGAACAAACGAAGGGTGGGGAACGTTGTAACTCATCTGTACCGTGGCCTATCTGAACTTTGACGGGCACTTCTCATTTCGTCAATAACTTGAAATAAAAATTGACCCATTTATTAAAATAATAATTATAATAATAATATAAATCTATCATGAGGAATCCAATAATAAAGTATTCTTCCAGTGTACTTTTTTCGTTTCCATCAGACCAGACCCTGAGTTTTAAGTTTAATTTTTTGTGTCGCTAATAAAAAAACACATGTGTGACTTATCCTCTTCTCTTCCTCTACTAGATCTAGTATATAAAGATCTAAACTAATAAATCATCGGAAGGGAGATTTAAAACAAAGAAAGCTCACCTTCAGTTACGGAATGGAGAGGATGCTCGTCGTATCACATAATTCTCCTCAGAATCAGAAACATAATCCAGGCGAAATAAAAGTGTCGTTAACGGGTCGTTCACCAAGCAGCACAAGGCGAGAGGCGTAAACTATCCGACAATTAAATTATGTTACGTCTGTTTACAACGCCAGTCGCAACTACGTCCACGCAACACACACCACAGGATCCAAGTCTCAGCTCCGACCTGCACCGTGATCCTATCCTATCTGCTCCTTTCCACAAAGTTTCTGTGGCATCTGATCTCAAGCGTTACGAGCTCAAAAGCGCCTCGGCTCGGCAGGCGGGGACCAGGGCTATATTAAGCTTCTTTGCGTGTGTATTTAGAGGCAAGTGAAAAGCCACCCGTGTCATTGACATGGTTACAATACAACCTTCGCACGTCTCGTTAGCTACCGAAAATCTGTGTTGCTTGCTGCCCCCCCCCCTCTCTCTCTCTCTCTCTCACTGTCTCTCTCTCTCTCTCTCTCTCTCTCTCTCTCTCTCTCTCTCTTTCTCTCTCTGCTTCTGTCTCTGTCACTGACTCTCTCTCTGCCCCTCTCTCTCTGTCTGTCTCTCTCAGTCTCTATCTCTCCCTCCATCCATCTATCTATCTATCTATCTATCTATCTATCTATCTATCTATCTATCTATCTATCTATCTATCTATCTATCTATCTATCTATCTCTCGCTCTCACTCTCTGAGTCGCATGTTCGCTCTTTCTTTTTTTTCACCATCTACTTGCCCTTCTTTTCTTCTGTATCTGCCAGTATGTATTTAAAGGTATCCAACCCCTGTTCTCCTGAACTAGGGAGTGTCTTTACTCGGTTGCATTTAACAAATCATGACTACAATTTACTCTCTCCACATCTCAGGCGATCTCTGATAATGGCTCCTCACGTCTCTTTGTCAAGCATTCAACTTTGTTTTAGTGTTAATTTTGGTAAGCGTTTTATGGCTCTTGCAACACAATAAAGTCATTTAAGAGATTGATGAAGTTTGGAGGTGTTACAAGAGAGTAGCAAAAAAAAAAAAAGAAAAAAAAGGACAGGTCAGGATGTTAGACGATTGATAGGAACGAAGGAACAAACCATATCTAGTACTAAACACCCGACAACCACCCGCTTCTTCTACTTCAATGGTTACATTGTTGGCCAGTATTATAATTACGTCGGCGTTTTATTCCACAGTCCGACCCCACAAACCATTTTGCCCCGAGGCAGAAACACCGTTTGATGATTATTTTTTTTAAAGAGTATACCTGCAATTACAATTACTCTAGCTTGTTTCAACATTTATAATTTGAATTTCAGTAAAACGTTTCACGAACTTTACGCAACATATTCCACAATAGATTACGAAACGAGAAACAGAAATATAAAATAAACACAATTCAATAGAACAATAATACTTTTTAAAAAATCAAAATTTTGGGTCTTGCACATGGATAATATTAATAGCATAATATTATGTATACGTACTATAAAATATATATATATATATATATATATATATATATATATATATATATATATATATATATATATATATATATATATACATATATATATATATATATATATAATTATATTTATATTTATATTTATAATATAAACACATGTACATAATGCGTTGCAAATTAGTTTTCCTTCCCAATTAACACTTTCTAGTCTGACCAAAAAGTCTTGAACAAACTCAAAATTTGAGACAGATTTTCCAGTCGGGAGTGACAGAAGATAGAAGACAAGAAGACATAGGCCTACTAGTGGCCCAAAATTCGGTTACAAGGCCGAGAGGTGTGCCCGGTTCACTGATGTGGAGAGGGGAGGCCCAGGAGATAATGCTGTGTATTATGTTCGCCTTGTCAGGGAAGAGAAGACGGGGGATCTTCCCGCTCAAAGCTTTTCAGCAATGTCATGTGTCGCTCTTTGCTTTTTGTTTTCTTACAAGGATGCAGAATAGATGCTGGGCTGAGTTGGTCGGGTTTTTAAAATTTTTGTTTTGTTTAGGTTGTTTTTTGTGGTGGTTTTTTTTCTTTAGAGGTGGGTGGGTGGGTGGGTGGTTATCTTCCTGCTTTTTTGTCTTCTTACACGGATGCATATATATTTAGAGACTGCTTTTGTGTTGTTTTGTTTCGTTTTCTTTTCTTTTATTTGTTTTTCATTTTTTCCTATCCTTGAATAAGTTCGGGTGGAGGCCGAGTATGTTGTTTGTGCACCTGTTATCTAATCCTATTGCTGCCCCCCCCCCCAACCACCCCCCTGGTATACGTCTTGTGTTAATAATTCCGCTTTCTACCCGCCAAGCCTGGACCGAATGAAACGTCGGTGTCTGTGGTGGAGCGGTAATACCGGGTGCCCGTTGCGGATGGGAACGGGTCGGGTCGGGTCAGGTCGGGTCAGGTCGGGGGCGATCGCCCGACTCGTCGCCTGAAAACGATCGGGTTTGTTTTTGAGGCGACGAGTCGAGCGCGATTGGCTTGTGCCAAGATAGCCGCTTTGATCCCTCAATCTGGCCAGCAAACCGTCCCGACCAGACCCGATACCCCCATGGGCACTCCCTATAAGGAGCTCCTCCGTCACACGAGCAAGACCTGGGTTTTATTCCCACGTAGGGAGAATTTGTGAGACCTGAGGACAAAATGAGTTACTTCTCGCACCCAACGAATGAAGATTTAGGCCGAAAATAGACACACCAAATTTGTAGGTTTCCTGCAATGACTGCGGCCATTGTCTTCAAGTTCAACGTGTTTTTTATCATTTCTGAAGAACAAATTGATAAAGACAGCATGTAAATTTGATACATCTTTTTGTACCCATAGGGCTGAAATCAAAGAATGTACTCATTATGCCAGTACATCTATGGACACTATTCCGATATTTAACAGGTGGGGACGCTGAATCTAACACATGTTTCCGGGAAGAACACTTCTGGGTCGAAAGCTTTGAAAAATCCACAAAGCGATTCAAGTTCAAGAATACCTAGTCTGGGATTGGAACCAGGGCCAACCGCTTCGTGGTACAAAATTTTACCACTTGAGCTAACGGAGTGCACCGACGTTTATGTACATCAGGTTTAAATGTATACCGTTGGGGGGAAAAGGCGTGGAAAGGGTGATGGGAGCGCCGATTCACGCCATGTCTCAAATTACATCAACGTAAGCATTTGCCGTAGTTTATTTTTAAATTTTACAACAATCCTATTTTCTTCAGCTAAGACCCTTGTTTTAAAACCCAGTATCCTGTTTCACTCTAAGTTTGTACCCAAGGAAATGGGGTTTGAGCACGTTTGAGGCAATGAAACAGACAAGTAATTGGAGAACTGGTTTTCTTCTCTTTTTTTTTGACATATCAAATTGAGTTTTATAAGTGAGAATACGCTAGTGACGGTAAGTGTACACGATCCTCATTTCAAACAGGATGTCCACTTGGTGATGACAGAACACGAGATAGTAGGCCAGGACCAGTATGAAAAAAGCATGAGCTGAGCTTACTGTGTGGGAAAACAACGATCCCCAGTTCTGTCCTGTACCGCAGTGTTATTGGCCACTGAGCGAGATCGCGCTTAAAGCTCCGGTTACACGAAACGATTAATTATACAAAAACTGGACGATATGTCGATCATGAGACAAATTACCTGGTGTAACCACAAAATTGAACAAATTTTGGACTATTGGACGATGACTCGGTCGAGAAATCAAGCACTGCTTGATGTTTTTAGTGCGATCAATGTCAGATTTGGGATAGACGCGCTGTGAACTAGAATCACTTAAAATTTTGCCGCCGTGAAAGATTAAACTTAGGGCTCAAAATTTGAAAAATAATTATTTCAGGTAAAAACTGAGTTCGTATTCAGAAACAGCGTCTCAAAATAAGCTAGATTGCTCTCGGAGAACCCGATTTGATGCCTTATTATGTAAATTGTATCAATTTTATTATTTAGTTGATCGTCAATGGTTGAAGTTGTGTATCAGGGTCACCCGGTGCGTTGCATATCTACTGTCAAGTCATTGACTAGGAATGTACCTGATCGAAAGAAAACTGGACGATAGATCTAGATTGGAACATCTAAACAGACTACACAGCTCGATAAAACGGACAGTTCTCGCATACGACGAATCTGACACCATTTACCGTTGGGTGTAACAGGAGCTTTATTTATCATTGGTCTAGCCAAGGGAAATTGACCTGCAAAGATAGCGTGAAGACATATTCATATTGGCTTTACCGTAGTTTACTAAATACGTACATTCAACGTACATAATGTGTATTTGGTTAGTAAGCGGTTTAGATGTCCTAAGCAAAGAAAGCAACATTTTAGTAGCGATAAACGGCTTTTTCAGTTCTTCTATAAAATGTATCTATATATTGTATCTTTTCTTCTCTTTTTACTATTTAGAATTTTAATTTCGAAAAGATGTTTCACAAGCCTATGTAAATAATACCACAGACTAATAAACTGGAACAAACTAAAAATCAAAATTTTTGACTTAAAAGTATATACATGTGTACAGCAAGTCGACTATTGTAAAGACAGAGTCCGAAATAAGGGCCTCTGGGTCAATAAAAAGGGTGTCCTAAAAAGTAAAACGGAACTGGGAAAGTCACCATAGGGTTCATTTTTCTTTTAAAAAGATGTGCTGGCTATTGTACGTACTAAACGTTTAAAGAATGAATCACCACACATTGGATGGTTTGTTTGCTTTCTTATGCAGTTTGCTACTTCTTTCCTTTCAAGCATCTATAGTCAGCATTCTCCTTCTTTTTTGCACATTATAATTTTATGGTAGCACCTAAGCACATACAAGATCCAACTGTGTAACAATTGTAATAAAAGTCTTAATAAAACTGAACCAAACTGAACCAAACAAGTGATTATTTGAACAGAAAATTCAGCTTTTCGTTTACAGCAGTTAACTGTCCGAGGCTTCGTCTGAGCCCAAGTTTAGGTGAAGTGCTTACAATGATGATCTCGTGACCGAATATTTGTGAAAGACATCTGTCATGTGTCGCTTGATCATCTTTTCTCCCTCTCACTCTTCATATCTTTCCAAGTGAGGCATGGGCGCGTCCTTCTATGAAAAAAGACACGATGTGTTTGCTAACATACGGAGCTATATTCATAGAGAGAACAGCACTATACAAAATTAAAATTTATTATCACATCTCCCGAATTTTTTTTATACAGTGCATAAATCGGATTCATGGAATTGTGTCGGAGCCATTAAAAAAAATGCATTGGGCAACTGCAATCATGTTGGCGCAATAAACACCTGTCACAGCCCAGGTCCTCTCTCCCGCACACCAAAGTCACCAAACTTCCCACTAGTGGGCTACATCATCCAGCTTGGCCCGCAGGTTGAGGTAATTGTGATTGACAATAAATGATTCATATCTCCATCTACACATCTTACATCAATCAAGTGGATGGATGGTTTGACCCAGCCAACAACTGCACCCAGTGTTGAAAGACAATGGTAAAGACAATACATGTATAATATATAAATATATATATGT
>NW_004797409.1:1465562-1468062 GCF_000002075.1 Aplysia californica | reverse complement strand
TTACGTCTCTATCGACACGCTTTAGATCCTTTCATGGAAACGATCTTCTGTGTACCACAACGAAGCGCATACCCGCTCTACCACAGGCGCCTGTTTAGGCTGAATGACAATCAAACCAACAAAACGGATGCGGGTTTTTTTGGTTGACCTTTTGGTACAAGGTGTGGTTAGATCCTTATCTCCGATCAGTCTGTCGCCAACATCTTTTTTCCCTTTCTGTGTATGTTACTCTAGTAACACCTCGAATCTTAGGCACGTATATGACCTAATTGTGTCGCAAGAACTGCTAAACTCTTACTAAAAACTAAAAATTAAACACAATGACTCGGAATGAAAACAAAAGTGCAGCTCGTTCTATATAACAACTTTCACCAGCATAAAAAATAAGCAAAAATAAAAGATTTTACTGTGCCACAGACACTCCAAAGCACTTTCACAGAATCATCCAGCAGACATTCATACTAACAAAGGGATGGCAATGCATATTGACAGAATGCTCGAGACCCAATACATGAAAGCTTTATAATATCTGGGACGAGTGATTGCAGAGCTCCATTGTCCAGACCGGTGCTTTAGAGCTAGATTATGAATAAATGGACGTGATCGAAGAACAGGCTATGATATGGGGCTGAAGTTCGGAGGGGAATACAAAAGTAGGCTTCCTCAAATGTCACAGATGTGCGTGTGTGTGCTCGTTTTCCTTTTCTTCTTCTATTATACAAACTTATAAGGAGAAACGCATTACTGTGTACGTCTCTGGTAAGAGAAAAGAAGGCCAGAACTGGTAATAGCGGACAAATGTTTATCTTATATGTGTTCAGAAAGCCGAATGGTCATTGAGGAAGTACACACGAGAGCATGGCAGACAAATCCAACTAGACATACAATAAATCCCTCACTCAACTCATTACGATGAATAATAAATAACGACATGTCCTTGTGTTCAGCACAGCCGTGCATTGCTTAGTTACAGTACTTCAGGGGTGTCTGTGAGTGGTATATATATTCTAATGGTAACTGTTTGACCGTGAGCGGTGTAGATAGTATAGTGGTAACTGTGAGGCTGTGGTTGGTGTTGATAGTGTGTCAAGTGGTTAAGCTACCAGACACATTATTGTAAGACTGTGGGTGATGTTATAGTCTAGTGGTTAGGCTACCACTGCCATACTCGTAATAGTAAGTTGGCCGGAGATGTAGATAGTCTAGACTTGTAATTGTGAGAATGCAAATTTTGGTGTTCGAGATCCGCCCCCGGGAAAGGCATTTTACAAGAATGTGCCCATTTGACTCGGACCTATTGGAAATTGATATTCAGTTTGGAGGTTCCGCCTCTTAAATAGCGTAACGAACGTTGCAATGAGTGTTTAATTTATTTTTCGAAGTGCTTCAGACTCTATAGTTCTTTTGCCGTCCTGCCAGTGCCATAAACCAACTCAGAGATCAAACATTGTACACAAGTACAGATACAAATATCTACCTATACATAAGTTAATATAACAGTCATGGTTTTGACTTCAGCTACCCAGAAAGGAAACTCTATTAATAAGAGCATCTAGTGTATTCGGAGTAAGGTTCTGAATTCAGGAATTACCCAGCAAAAGCTCGACTTTCTCTCTCAAACAATTTCCACAAGCTGGCTTGCATTACTGTGGATGACAACAATGTCCCCATCCCCCACCTCCTTCCCCACCTCACAAGCTTTTCACAAAGGAAAGCTTCCAGGATAAAGACTTTTGAGACTTATTTTCCCCGAAATGCCCATCAGTCTTTACCTTCTCCTATTTTCGCGTCCCATGATACTGTGCTGTGTGTTCCGTTTACCTCTTTCTTCAGGGTTTTGGGCCACCGCTCTCACGGCTCACATTAACTAATCTGTATAATCTCCCCTGACCTTCAGCTCCACCCAGCCTCTGTACAACGTCCCTTGGCTATCTTTGGATTTTTCCCGAGGCCTATTTTCTTGTTGTTTCATTTTCTCGTCACTGCCCAGTATATTCCAAACTCTCTCCTTTGTTCTCATTCCACAATTTTATCAACATTTCTTAGATTTAGATTAGAGAGTCCCATGTCTTGAGACGCACGAGGCAATCTGGGATGAGCTGGAGGATCCGTCTGCAGCTGAGGCGGGGACATAACTCCCTCAGTTGTCTATCTTATCAAAATTACGCCATTCGAGTGATTAGTGCACGTGATGTATTAGCTATTGTCAACACGAGGCTCGAATTTTTTCTCTTTATCCCTGACGTGAAAAATCTTTTAACCGCATTCGCTTTTCCGTCAGCTTTCGTTTTTTTCCAAGAAGAGTGTATTGGACAGGCGTATGTGGAGTAGCGGTCATACCTAGGGCACACTGTCAATCAAATTTAGTCGGATTGAGTTGGGGCCACACATAAAAGGAGAGAAAGTCAGCTAAAGTGTACATATTTTTTTCTCCTTGTTTGTCTTACTTAACTCCAGTATCATTTATCTTCAACGTGGTGGTTGAAAGGGGGGGGGGGGG
>NW_004797409.1:1461357-1463946 GCF_000002075.1 Aplysia californica | reverse complement strand
ACACACATACACACATACACACACACACACACATACACACATACACACACACACACACACACGCACACATACACACACACGCAAGCAAACAAGCCAACAAACAAACATTGACATTATCATCTGTAATTGGAAAACAACGTGTTAATCATGAATTGTGTCCTTGGCAAAGCTATTAAAAGGTAGACGGGTCAGTTTTTATGATGCATTTTTGCATACTGTGCTTTTGCTAGTAAACCCTTACATATTATAAATACTATAAACATAATATCCATGTTGGAACAAACCCTTTTCTGTAGCAAAAAAAAAGAACCTCTACGAACTGATTCGATGTAAAGAAAACAAAAACAAGAGAGAGAGAGAGAGTGAATATTCCAACAGCTGATAGGGACCATGCAATTTCAACACATTATATTCGGCCACAGCCACAACGTATAGAAACATACCCAAATAGAGAGGTTCAATTTCCCAATAGGCAATGGACGAGAGTACTTACGAAAAGAAAACAGTTACAAGTGTCAAATTGTTACTGGCTGATCTGTTTTCTTTTGAATAATATGAGGGACGATAAAAGCATAATATGTATAATATTATTTATCTCTGGCCTGAATCTTTGACGATCTCGTACGCCTTTACTTTTACGAATTATTTCAATATCGCAAGAAAATAGGAACAATGGGTGGGATGGGGATGGGAGGTGGGGCGGGGGCATTCCATTAGCTCAGTCGGTATCATGCTTGTCTATGGAGCTGATGGCCCGAGTTCAAATCTCAAACTAGGCGTTCTAAAACTCGGGTAGTTTTATGGAGCATTTATAGCTATTAACTCGTTTGGCGCGGTTCTATCGGAGACAGATGTTATATTTTAAAATCTCACCTCTAAAATAAGCTACCAGTATTGATAGAGGAGCTGAACCCATACAGTGCAGCAGATGTTAGGCAAGTGCTTGTGAGCAGACCGCTTATATCGGAGCTGCCTGACTAATTCTAGAAACCAGTGCTTGCAAACTTAGGAGGTATCACCCACTTTTGGGTAATCGATGCTTTGGTGCACGGAGGGGATCATCCTGGTAGTGAGAAATAATATAATCTAATGCCTCGCTGGGAGATACTGAAGGTGGGCGATACAAAAATACGTTGTAAAAGTGGCAAAAGTGAGTGCTGACTATAAAAAGAAAGGTCAACGAAAAGTGAGCGAAACATGGAAGTGAATGGAAAAGATGGCCTATTCCTTCTACCCATGGTCACAGCAATGTGAAAGACAAGTGAAAAAAAGGTGGGGAACAGAAAGAAACAGAACCAGTGGTAGGAGTTACGTACCAACCTTAGAAGTACAAAGTTCTATCTGACTTTTTTGGCCGTTTTGAGTTGTTAAAACCGTGACGTTAGAAATCAATATTGCTCTATCTGCTCTACCAAAATCGTAAGATTATTCGGACTTGTTATCAAGCTGGAGATCCTTTGTTGCTGCCCTAAAGTTAATAAGTAAGTAAGTTATCAAGATATTATTCAAAGAATTGCTTTCGAGAAAGCTTGACATGTTGTGAAACTCAAACTTTTTTACCTCAAATTTCTCAAAACTAGGCAATGAGCAGATAGAACGTTGGAATTCTGAAGTAGCTGTGTGTCAACCGGTAAAACATACAGTCTGCAAGCTGTTCAGCTATTAAAAGTCCAGAAAACGACATAACTAAAAACTCTGCAACTTGTGCCATATGACATTTACTCTAAAGATATAAATACCTCACCAGTAAAGTTTGTTCTGCCTTTTGTTTCAAAATAGGATGCTTTCGGTAAGCAGTTCGATTGTTCCAAGACCAGAAAGCAACTCATTTCAGGAGATAGAAAAAAGAAACTCAACTTATTTCTTTTTTTTTCAGAGAGGTACCTAAAGTACGTTTTTATTTTTTTTTAATTTTAAGATACTATTAGATCTATGCAAAATAAAATAAAATATGTTTTCAAATATGCATCCTATACCAGAGATTAAGAAACTGCCATTAAAAAGGTCGCGGGCAAAAAAATCAAACATTTTGGCTTATCACATCCGAACAGCTGGCCGAAGACAAGGTTTGCCTCATCCTACCTGCTGAGGAAGTTCAATAAGCGCAATAATATTTTATTCCATATTACTTTAACCTATTTCTGTTCACCCTTTTTAAACTCTAACACGACTCTTGAAGAGTCTTCATGTGTTGGAACTTAAAACTATGTTTACCTCACTCCCTCTTCGAACTGCGCTAACTGTAAAGTTTGATGTCCCATTCCTGATTCTTCATTAATTCTTCCGCCTGTAAGTGTTCGAGCACATTTTGTAGCGTGTAACACTTTCCCGTTATCTGAGGCCGCGATGTATGCTTCGGGTCACTAAATACTCAGGTAGCAAGTCGTAAGAGCAATCAGCTGATAGAAATAATATGTTGTAATAAGATAAGATAACATTTTATTGACTTATTCCCCAAAGAAAAATGTGCTGCGATGTGGCACGCACGCACACACTTTAACATACCCACTTTATACATTCACACACACACGCACACATACACACACACACACACACACACACACACACACACACACACACACACACACA
>NW_004797409.1:1457893-1458966 GCF_000002075.1 Aplysia californica | reverse complement strand
AGAGAGAGAGAAAGAGCGACAGGCATGGAGAGAGAGGCTGACAGTGATAGGCAGAGAGAGAGAGAGAGAGAGAGAGAGAAAGAGAGAGAGAAAAAGAGAGAGAGAGAGAGGGGGGGGGGCAGAGAAACAGATACACTGACATATAGATTGATAGATAGATTGATAGATAGATAGGTAGATAGATAGATAGACAAACAGACAGACAGACTGACAGAGATATAACATATAACAGAAACTAGGTTGACATTCACTAAGCATGTGATCATTAAAGTGTAATATATTGTCTAACATTATTCATTGTATAAGTACATAAAATTATAACGTTTATTTGAATATTCTCAAACCTTTTTTAACTCTTATTTTTATAAAGCAGTCACCTGTACAAACGACCACTACCTATTTTCTTCACTTGATGGGGGTTTTTTTTCTTTTTTTTGTCGCTTTTAAATATTTTTTAACACTAAAATGACACAGTGTAAGACATGCAAGCTATCCACCCATGAAACATTCAGAAACGGATAGACAGAACAGACAGATAGAAAGAGCGACTGATTGCGTGGGCCGGAAAGATAGCCAGTTTTTATTGAGGAGCAGTAGGCAATAACATGTGACAGAAATAGATCGCGCGAGAGGTGTCAGGTGTGAGCAAACGATAAGTTAGGTCTACGGTGGAACAAACCCCGCTCGGCTCACTCACTCACTCACTCACTCCCTCACGGCGGTTTGAGTGAAGAAACCTTGTCAGTGCAAAGATGGATGAAATCGACTTTTTCAATACTCTTTGGAGACAATTTTAACACAGTTACCTACACGTTTCTGGGACGTTCATGCTTTCCTTTACAGGAATTGTAAAAGAATTATATGAAATGTTAACCCCAATTTGCATATTTTGACCCCAAAACTCGGCTATAAAGGAAGAGGAAGGTATCTGAGAAAACATAAAACAACTACTGAAAGAGCTGCGGAGCTGGCCCACAAGAGAAAACTGCTTCTCCCTTCGACGCTTAACGGCAACAGAGGATGAAAAAGTAAAAAAGTTAGTCCCAAAACCCTCATTTGTATCTGTCGCCCCC
>NW_004797409.1:1453810-1456893 GCF_000002075.1 Aplysia californica | reverse complement strand
TGCTGGCAAAAAGTATCTTAGTGCGAAGTAAAGAAACAAGGTAAAATAGCTTTGTTTGTTTTGTTTTTTGTTTGAGTAAAGAGACATGGACGCAATGATGATCTTCTAGTGCTGGGAGAAAAGTAAGACAGACAGAAACAAAAGAGGGAAAGTAAAGAAGTAGAACTTACTAGTGGCACCTGGGGAGGGGTAGAAAGTGGAGATCAAAGCAGACGACAGGACATGATTAGAAAGCCGACAAGGAGGTGAAAAGAGAACACGTTATAGATAAGACAACTCTTCCGTCGCTGTCAAGTTTCGAACCCATACCAACTGAATGAGAAGCGGGCACAGTACCTCTAGACCACGACAGCCCTCTGAGATTGGGGATGGCAAAGCAACAGATAAGAACAAAAATCCGACAGGAAAAAATAAAAATTAATCTTACCTTACCCTCTTAAATACCTGAACAAAATAAAGAATATCATTTCGTTCTTACAAGACAAAAACGCCATCATTCAGACACGATCAGATATCGGTCTACTGATAAGCCACAATGTGGATTGAGTGTCAAGGTTGTTTGTTATCATCGTCTTTGAGTGTCAGATCTACGACAGACGTCGGCGATTATGGTTCGCGGTTCATTCCTTGGCTCGAATGCTCTCTCAGAACGATAGCAGCGTTATCCAGATTCTTCCCCGTTACCCATCTAAGCAGGTTTTCCAAAATAATAATAATAATAATAATAATTGCTCCGGGTCTCCCCCTGCTTCGTTTCTCTTCAACTTTACCAATTAGAGATAGATGTTCAAGACACTTATTTCTATTCAAGAGTCCTAGAAACTTAATTTGTCTCTTCAAAATATTTTTTTTATCAGGGAGCGGCACTATTATAAGAAAATCTATAAAGATATAATATGTCTGCACTGTGTAGTTCCATGTTAAGTGTGTTTGTAAATCCACAGCATACGCTTAAACGGCTACTAAAGCCTACGGTATCACACTGCATGCAGCAGTCTCACAGCCCAATCCTTTACAAATTGCCAAGTCTCATTGAGACAGTGATCAAAGCAATCAGGATCAGCTCTGATTTCAAAGTATCTATTTATAGCCAGCAAATTTAACATTGTGAAAACGAGTATTGGCATTTGCGCCCGATTTCATTGGTGGCATTGATGATTGTATCAAGTGCATATTGTCCACATGGAAATACAAACTATGCAAAGAGTTAACTTAGCTTGGGGAAACAAGCAACAGGACTGTTTCGTAAGCTATTTTAAAATTTATAAATTTAAATTGTTATGACTTTCAGAAAAAACCTCCTGTCCACACTTCTTCAAAAAAACAAAACAACAACAAAACTACAATAACAAAAATCAAACCAAAATATAAAACTTCAAATGAACAAAAAAATATCGATTCTTGGAAAATGAAAGAGGTGTATTGCACACCCAAAACTATTTTATCAAAAAGAAAATCGATACCAATAGTAAAAAAGGGCTCAAATTTCTGCTGCCCTGTTCAAAATATAGCACGATGTAGGGACAAGACTTCTAGGAGACTGAGGCTGCTAATTAACTACTTCGATGAACCGATTTGTTAAGTTGGGAGCGGAAGGCCCGAATCAATCTATATCGTCCAAAAATAGTTTGTTTTGAATGTTTCTGTAGGCTTTTTATTCATTCACTTGGAATTTTCAATAAAATTCAAACAACTCTTTCAAAACAAAAGTTAGCGTAAAATTTAAGACGCATTGATTTCCAGCATAAAAAACAATACCACGTTTGCCATTTGTTTTCTTTATGTTTAGACTAATATTATGCTGTTAGAGCTGTGTGTGTTGGGATAAAGTGCAGTTAAGATAGATTCCAGAGTAAAAGGCTGACACATAAATCGGTCTTTTGTCTCGGACTAACACAAAACATTTCCAAGCTAGCCGTAGTAGAATTATGTCTCTTTAAAAAGATTTTAAAAAACAAAAACAACAAAAACAATAACAACAACGATACATCCCAAAAACAACTCAAAAACAAATAACATCCAAACAAACACCCCCCCACCCCCTGTTTATAACGACCTATTTGAACAGCCTCCCCCCCCCCCATTGTTAGATTGTAAGATACTGTGAATCACTCTCAACAAAATTAATGTGAACTATCAAGCACCTCCCCCATCTCTCTCTCCCCTGGAATAGGTCTACTATAAAAACACATATTTGGCTGTTCTGAATTTTAAATCATCTGAGCAAAATACATTATTTGTAACAGGTGTACACGTAAAAAAGGTCTTTTTGACTATTCATTTAATAATAATAATCAATAACGGCTGACATTCTGTATCATTTAAGGCCACCATTATATTCACGAGGCAGGCAGGCAGACAGACCCTGTTAGCACGTCTAGTACTGATACAGTTCTTTGATATGTTCATCTGGGATATAATTACCCTTTACAACCAACTGAAAACTGAAGCTGATAAAAATCTAACAGGGTGAGGGTGCATTAACTTGTATGAGAATACGTTATGGGGTAATGTCTAAGTTCTAAACAGACAGGCTAACATTTCTTTTCAGAATAACCTCCACCCACCCCCTACCCCACCCCCAATTCAAACCCACTCCACCCCCTCAAAACCCAAACCCTCTCAAGATCGATTTTGCCTCAGGGAAGATCTTCTCTTGAGCAATACAATGCATAGCTTCTCAAAGACGAACAACGACTGTTCTGTGATGTATTCAAGGCCTGATCGTCAACAAACCGCATCATCCCTGCTGTCTATAATTTATGTTTGACAGAATCATTTCTGATGAATAGTTGTATCAGCTCGTATATTGTGAAGTCGACAGATCTGTGCCAGTTAGAGTCTGTATTGTGCCGGGAAGACAATCTGCTGTCACACATTACCCCTTACTCACTTTACAATTTAATTATAATGTTATAATTTATGCATGTGTGTCTGTGTGTGTGTGCGCGTGCGTGCGTGTGCGTGCATGTGTGTGTGTGTGTGTGTGTGTGTGTGTTTGTGTGTGTGTGTGTATGTATGTGTGTATTATGTTTATGTATCATGTATGCATGTGTATATTTTTATTATATTATGTATATGTT
>NW_004797409.1:1449500-1452054 GCF_000002075.1 Aplysia californica | reverse complement strand
CAAAAAAAAAAACTCGGGGAAAATGCTGACATATTTGTGTTCATTATTTTGACGAGCGCCTCGTTTCACCACGATGCCTCACTAAATGGGTTTACGGGGATCCAGTGAAGGAATAAATTTAGACGTATCAAAATCAAATAAATATTTTTTTCCGCAGTACAACGAGACTTGTCGATCGAAGCCGACTTATTATTTCGATTTTGATTGTTAACACAATTTGCCGATAATCACTGATTTGTCCTTTTTTTTCTCTTCTGGTAGATAGTATGGATTTCGATTTTCCTGCAGTGAAGTGAAAATCGGAGATTAAAGAAAGTCGGAAGCAAGAAATATTATTTGAATAGTCTGAATATTAAGTGTTGATGAAAGACTTTGAAGACAGAAACAGCACAAATCGTTGTTAGAACGTAGGCTACAATTTTTGTAATGACAAGGTGGAACACGGGGTCCGCCAATTTTGGAGGCTGGTGGATTTCTTGGTATCATCTCTAAAGGTGTTCATTCGTCTTGTTTTAGATTTAAACATCACCCATCGATCTTGAACAGAAGTAGAGATATCTGCGATTTATGGAGGTGGGGATCGCCAGGTGTCAGAGATTGAAATAAACAGGAGAATGATCGCCAAAATTTGGTGACTTTCAAAGCGTCAGAGTTCTTATTGGAAATTTCAAAGTCACATACTTTTGTTTGCCAGAAGACGGCAAAAGTACTCCCAGCTCGTGAAACCTGAGTTTGAAACTGACCAGTAACCGAGAGACGAACATGATGAGCACAAGAACTAAGTATCCAATTCAAAGAATTTGTGTGAGTTTGGTCTTTTCTTATGAAAATGACTATTTGTAGCATTCGCTGTTCAATTTTTTATTTCTATTCTCTAATGCCCGTGAGCTATTTACGGCTTACTAAATAAATAATTGTAAGGAATACTTTTCGTAGACAAACTAATTCATAACTTTCGTTGGCTCCACTAATTTCTCTACCTATTGATGACCCTCGTTGGTTCTACTTGTTCCTCTTCCTATTTATTATTATTCCTCCTCATTTATCAAAAAGTTTGTCTTTCCTTATCCCCGTGTTTTCTTTCTTTAGTTTCACGAGAAAGAAAGTTTAACAATTTTCCCATCCTCTACAGTAGCCAGGTACCACGTGACAAATCAATAGCTAGCCAAAAAAAAGAAAAGATAACAGCTTAGTTGGTAAAAAATAAGTAACAAGCTTCACTCGTCTAACAATTATCATGTGTCTCCCTGATCCTTGAACAGACCAGAAACTGATCCACTCAAGCCACCGGGTCAACACCCGCAGAATCTGAGCAGGGCAGCTGTGGGAAAGTGCATGGGCTTAAAAGTTACTTCAGAGGCGGGACCTCTGAATTTAACGTCTGTTTCCGATAAGATAAGATCAGATCAGATCAGATCAGATAAGATAAGATAAATCTTTATTGTAGAGATCCTGGCACATAAGATCATGCCTTGGAAGCTCACATAACGACTCGGGTCAGACCAAACGGCCAGTGTAAGTTTTGAACCGGGGTCGCCCGCTCTGTAGTCCTGCATGACGCCGAGTGAGCGATCGTATGGCCCCAGGCAGCCGCGTGCTTCTGTCCAGTTTTGAGGTCGCTCACTACAGTACTCTCTCTCTCTCTCGCACGATTACTCACCAGGGCGGAAACCGAATAAATGTAAATTTGGCTATCCAGGTTTCACGCTTGATTCAAGAAACTAAGTTGGAGACCCAACTCGCTTCGGTTTACTTTTCGACCTGCTTTCTAGATCTATATCCAGATTTACTTTTATACTTTTATTTTGATGTCCTTCCCATACTACTTTCTACATACGTTATAGGCAGCACATACAAACAGTTCGCAGAGGTTCTTGGGGTGGGGGGTTTTCGACCGGGGATGAGCCTGTATTCAAAAGGAAATCCAGATTTTAATCAGTTTTTCACGAGAACCAGATTTACTTTTAAACTGATTAAGATCGAAATCTTAATCAATCTGCAGCTAGTCTGTAATTTTGTTACAGGCTTTACCGCTTCCGCAACGTCACTGGGTCATAAAAGATTAGAGGCACCACTTAAGATTAAAGCCACAGAAAACAAGTTTAGCATTAGTTTTTGTTTTCTGTGTATGTAATTTACAGCAATCGCAGCACATTCAGTTCATATAAGTGGCTGGAATTATTTGTGGTAAAAAGAGTAACAAAGAAACTAAGGAGGAAAAGGTTTGAAAAGTAAAACAGAGCAAACCACTTTAGAGTAGTACCCGTCAACTACCTATCGAAAATGCCAGAGAAGGAGAAAACGACATAGTCGTGGAAATAATAAACGCGATAATATTAAAATTATTTTGACAATTATGTTAAATAAGATTTTAAGTTCGCAATCTGTTTTCAAACAGCACTTAATATTTTAGCACACACAGACCTTAGTGAGGTGGTCTGTGAGTATCATGTGGCAGCGATGTAACTATCTTTGTCGTTAGTTTTGAATGTATAACGCTCTGTCTGTCTGTCTGTCTGTCTGTCTGTCTGTCTGTCTGTCTGTCTGTCTGTCT
>NW_004797409.1:1444657-1447157 GCF_000002075.1 Aplysia californica | reverse complement strand
GTGAGCAAAATGCGCGGTTTCAGTGAGTTAATTCTCCAATAACAGGCGAGCACTTAAATGACCCCATTGTGTTCAGTTAACGCAAGCAAGCGAAAACAGATCTCCACCTCATCTATAAAAGAACGCAGCTTGTATTTCACTGCTGATGAAAAAATGAGAGGTCAATAACTGTTTTTTTGCTCATTCTCCTCCGACGCGTTTTGTAACTGCTCAAGCGAACACACACACACACACACACACACACACACACACACACACACACACACACATACATACATACATACACACACATACACACACACACACACACACACACATCACACCACACAAAGAACAATAGAAGTCTGCTCAAGGGAAATCCTGAACTCATTAAGTTCTATAACAAAAGAATCCAGCGTCGCGTAATGGTAAGTGAGAAGAACGCGAAATTGCTTTTTTCCCCCTTTCTTCTTTCCGGAAAGGAAGAGGATGGGGTGGGGGAGAGAGGGGAGGGTGTTACTTTTTTCTCATTATTATAGTTTTTCTTTTCCTTTACGTCAATACAATTTTAAGATTATTTAGGAGGAGTGCTTTGACCTGCCTGTCAGGGCCAACCCGGGCTGAGAGGGACACAATATCCCAGCAGGAAGACCGAGCTTCTGAACAATATTCCTCCCCACCAAAAAAACCCACAGACATAGGTCAAATTGCTGTGTCGTCCTGGATATAATTTGAGAACCGAAGCGTCATTTTGAAACATGGAAGTCTGCAGTAAATGCAAAATGCGGACTAACCTGATTGAACGGTCACCTGTTCGAGACGATCCAATGTACAAAGATCCACTTCCAATTTCCAATACTATAATTGAAACTGTTTAAACTGTTTAAGACGTTCACCTGTGTAAGGCAACTGCTTGTCACCACGACAATAGGTGGCTGTCTAAGACAATTTCGACTTCATATATAAGAACCAGCACCATTAGAGTCCGAGGGTTGTGAGGTTGAAGTCGAAAAGAACCGTTTTGAAGCATGAAAATCTACCGATAATACAACATATATCCACGGGATCGAGGAAGCTCTTTCAACGGATGGGATCACGTGATTACGAGCCACAGCAGATGTACCAGTGGTTATACCAAGGGAGGAAATCACTCCTGTGAGGCTAATACTTAAAAGGAAAAAAAAGTATCAAAATTCAGAACCACCGAGGATCTGAAGAACCACTCAAAATGCGCCATCGAGCCTCTTGGTCGAATAGTTTCTGAGGGATTTTTTTTCAATTGACATTTTGTACTTCGCACCTCCTTTTTGTTTTGTTTCTTTTCTTTGTGTGTGTTTTTGTGTTTTTTCCAAATGATATTATGTGTACTTCAAACGTCGGTACAAAATAAAAATACTCCCCAGACAAATTTAAGCCGAGTGTTTTGCTCAGTTGTTGTTGTGTTTTTTCTTAAGAAGCAGGGACTGTCGCCTGCCTTTTCAAACCAGCGATACGCCAGCTGTTTGCCCCGTTCGCAGTCTGTATGTCTATGTGTCTGTGTGTCAGTGTGTGTCTGTGTGTGGGTGTGTGTGTGTATGTATTTGTGCCTGTGTGTCTGTGTGTCTATGTGCATATGTGGCTGTGTGTCTATGTGCCTGTGTGTCTTTGTGTCTATATGCCTGTGAGTCTGTGTTTCTGTGTGTAATGTCAATGTGTCTGTGTGTTTGTGTGCATGTATGTTTAGGTATTTGTGTGTTTGTGTGTCTGTGAGAATGTGAGTCTGTGTGTCTATGTGTCTGTGTGTCTGTGTGCCTGTGTGCCTGTAAGTCAAAGTGTTGATGTGTCTGTGTGTCAGTGTTCGCGAGTGTAACAGAAGGCACTTCAACCGTATTATATCCATTACCCTTGACTATAGTAATGACTTTTTAAAATATTTGTATTCCCCTCCTCAGTCGTGTGCATGTTTGTGCACTACTGACTTTTTTGATCTTCTAGAAGTATGCAGCGATGGGTGACTCAAAAGAGGGCGTTAGGTGCACATGGTGGGAGTATCGCAATTACACTGTAACAACAGATATGCTAGTTCTAGATTTTAGTTTTCGAACAAAAGAAGCCGTAGGTAGAATACAAACCAACAAAAAGGATAACAAATTTTTTAAAAAACCAACCCCAAAACACGACCGTTTAGTTGTAGCTGTCGGTTTTTGTTTGTTTGCTTGTTGTTATTGTGTGTGGGGTTTTTTTCCATGAAAAAAAGAAACAATTTATTTTGATCTATTTGTCTGCATTTACCAACATCGAAAACGATCAGTCATCACGCAGAATGCAAAACACCACCAAGTTTCAGGAACCACAGCATCGGTTATGAAAATTCACTCCCATGCTTTCATTCAACATGTTTACTGAGCACGTAGAAATAAAGTGACTTTAAAAATTCTGCACTTTTTAAAGTTTTACTAAAATACAAAAACAAAATAGGCCTACGGTACTTTTTTTCTTCTTTTTTCTGTTTTTGTTTCCTTTCTTTCTTTTTTTTTGGGGG
>NW_004797409.1:1430682-1443884 GCF_000002075.1 Aplysia californica | reverse complement strand
GGGGGTGTGTGGAGGGATTGTAGCGTTAGGGTAAACAAAGGGTCTCAGAGAGAATTCAACAAAACAGAAACACAACTTTCTGTGACGAAAATAAAAAACATGAGTCTTTCACACCGGCGGCAATATATTGTTCTGCTTTGATGCAGAGTTAAATGCAAACGGAATTGTCAAAGTTTGTGATATAATTTTAAGGAGAAATGTGGACGTCATAGACAAGTTGCCACCTGACGCAGTGTCATTATTTTTTTTTAAAGAAAAAAAGTGGGTGGAGGTGGGAAACGGTCGTTTGTACAGGTGATTGCCTTATTATAGGTTGTGGTCGTTAGAGCAGGTTCGACTGGATTATTCCAGGATGGGTTTCATTAGGCTCCATAGACATACTATTTAAAAAGCTAAGGAACAAAAAACCAAAGGCATCTGCTGTTAGATCAAGCGTTTTTGACAGGAAAGTTGTGAATGGAATCTTGCGTTCGAGGATCAATATTTGCTGCTGAATGAAACTTCATTAAACGGAAAATAGTCTTTGGCATTTGACATGAACAGTGCTTATTCAATATGTGTCCGGCATACGCTCTTGATTTAACACATATGATGATTAAATCTCTTCTCTCACTCCAAGCTTTAAAGGATAGACAATCCGAGAAAAAAATTCGAATTCATTTGAAAACATACCTTAAAAAATACCATCTTGAAAGTTTATCCTTCTGACTTATAGTACTCTTATATTTATTATTTTCAATATTTGGGGTGCATGCTGTCACCAATAGTGCTGCGAGGGTATTAATATTTGTTTAAGTATTAGCGCTAAACAAAAAGCACGTATTTAAATAATTATTTATGTCAATGTATAGTACTTTAATATGAAGGTTGTGTATCTCGCGGAAATCTGCATAGTGCGAAGTGGGAGCTACAGCCTAATTTCTCTTTTTGAAAATATGATTCTTCTAGTCCTTCCTCTCCTTTTTTTCCTTCTTCTTTTTCTTCTTCTTCTTCTTCTTCTTCTTCTTCTTCATCTTCTTCTTTTTCTTCTTCTTCTTCTTCTTCTTCTTCTTCTTCTTCTTCTTCTTCTTCTTCTTCTTCTTCTTCTTCTTCTTCTTCTTCTTCTTCTTCTTCTTCTTCTTCTTCGTCTCCTTCTTCTTCTTCTCCTTCTTCTTCTTCTTCTTCTTCTTCTTCTTCTTCTTCTTCTTCTTCTTCTTCTTCTTCTTCTTCTTCTTCTTCTTCTTCTTCTTCTTCTTCTTCTTCTTCCTAATAACAAAAACAATAATAGTAATAATAATAAAAAAACCATAATAATTATTACAATAATAATGATGATTTAATTAATAATAGCAATAATAGCAATAATAGCAATAATAACAATAATAATAATAATAATAATTAATAATAATAATAGATTCTATGCCTAATAATGTTAATAACAAATTATTAATAATAATAAAAATAATAATAATAATAATAATAATAATAATAATAATAATAATAATAATAATAATAATAATAATAACTTGAGATCGAAGGAACCAGTCGGAAGAGCCGTAGAGAAAGTATAGATATGTATTGCAGAGAAAACTAGACGTAAAGGTGCCCCTAAGCCCAGGGTCCAGAACTCAATTTTGTTTTAGCTTTCGCAAGAGTATTGCGGCACTTGCAACTCAAAACTATCATATAAGTGACGAAGATTAGATATGTTACAGGAGAGTAACAGGGGAGAAGGAGGGAAGATAAGTGCGATATATGTTTTATAGGAAAGAAGGAGCAAATCACATCCGAACACCCACAACCATCCATGGTACAGAACTAGATCTATATAGAGTTGCACCTATTAGATCTAGTCAAACAAATTGAAAAGTAAAAAAGCACACCAAAAACAAAACAAAACAGAACAAAAAACTTAAAAAAACAAACATCTAAACAACTTAATTAACCTCAGCATTGTGCCAGTAAGACGCTATAACTCACCTGGAGGTCCCATGAAGATCTGCTACTTCCTTGTGCACATAATCCATCAACAAGGAACGTTTGTTGCAATCAAAGTCAAAGTTACTCCAAAACAACCAAAAGTAATAATAGCGCCAACGACTCACTCCAAGTGGATGAAAAAAGGCTGCAGCAAATAGATCTATACACAAAAAAGTAATAAACAAAAGTAGCTTTAGTCTTAGAAGAAACTTCTGTATCAGAATATAAAAAAAAAGAAAAGCGAATTAAACCAAACTATGCAATAAATAGCATAATGTGAATTGAAAAGAGAAACTTGGGAACAATAGTAAGATAGAAGAGGGGGGAAATGACAAAATGTGATGATCTACAAGACAAATTATGCAATCGGCGTCATGGTAGTTTCCCGGTATGACAGGCCAGACTCGGCCACCACCACTATGATGTAAGATGTGAGTATCAGAAGCCTTTGCTTCGCTTCCCGTCCTCTCCGCGGCACGACACGACTGCGGGTGTGGATTCCTCCCTCTCCCTCTCTCTCCCCCTCTCTCCCCCTCTCTCTCTCTCTCTTTCTCACTCTCTCACTCTGTAGAGACGTTCGCCGCGCGTGTGTGCGTGTGTGTGTGTCGGCATTGGCATGGTAGTGTTCGTTGGGGTAACAGCTTTGCAACACCGCATGTCTGGGGGGGGGGGGGGGGTGGGGGGGTGGGGGGGGGAATTTGTCCGGGGGGGGGGAATGAGGGGAATTTCGGAAATGCGGGAAAGGGGGTGGGGGTGGGAATTGAGGAAGGAGGTGAAAGGGTGAGTTGGGGGTGTCAAGGTGGAAGTGAGGGAAAGGGGTGGGGGGGGGGGGAAGAAAAAAAAGGAGGAGGAGGAGGAGAGGGTGAAAAGGATGGGGAGGTGGGAGGGGGGAAGGTGGTATTTTTGTAACTTTTTTTTCCTACTGGTGAGTGTAGCAAGACCACCACTCTCACCACAGACCTGTGGAAGAAAAACCCCATCTCGTCTTATAGGCCTACATGTGTGCAAATACCGACAAGTAAACAAAGTTATTATTATTACTATCTTCTCCCCCCCCCCCAAAAAAAAAAAAAAAAAAAAACCAACAACAACAAAAAACAAAAAACCACCCTCTCGAGGCTATTTATAGACAAGTGTGAAACAGGCCGACTTTTTCTTTCAGTGTATGAATAGACATAAACAATCTGCATTGGCGCTATTATAGTGTTGTATGAAAAGGTCAAGGACATTTACAGTGTCCTGAGTGGTGAAGCCAATGACCTGGGAAAAATTAAGGTACTTTTTTTATAAGTGTTTTACGGCGCTTGCAACTGCAGAAGGTCATATCAGAGAGTTTACAGTAATACTATTACTGTAAATCCTCTCTGGTCATATGAGCGCACGGGCTGGACACATTAAACTTGTTCGGTTGGTAGGAAATCTTGAAGTAGCGGCCGAAGCCTGCTCATATCGATTTTAGATCACCAAGGAATATTTAACGTGCGCAACTTGCACACGAGCCTTCCGAGATTTTTCGCCTTTGTTCGAAAAGGCTAGGTGTAGATCTTTCCTACCAGAAGATCAGGGATGTGGCTGAAAGACAGCAGAAAGAAGGAGCCAAGGACAAGCAGTAGAAAGGCAGCAGAAAGAAGGAGCCAAGGACAAGCAGTAGAAAGACAGCAGGAAGAAGGAGCCAAGGACAAGCAGTAGAAAGGCAGCAGGAAGAGTCGGGAACCCAGAGGAGGGGCAAAGGAGGTTAAGGGCTGGGGACAGAAATTGGAGGCGAGAGCAGAGGACAAACCATTGTTTGAGAGCAGGATAGGAGGTGAAAAAAGACAAGTTTAGTGAATTTTTTCGTCGCTACCCGGATTCTAACCCGGGACCTTTCAATGAGAGACCAACACCTTAACCTTTAGGCCACGAGAGCCCCCCCCCCCCCCCCTTTTATGAGATTAACAACGCTTTGCTGACAATGTGCATGCTCTCTGCATTAAACATGATGATGATGATGGCAAGAAGAATTAATGAAAGCCTATACACAGAGACAATCAGTGTCTCCATTGTGACTTCCTTCTTGGTCCCACCTTGAAGGAACAACGTCTCGGACAAAGATTTGAACTCGAGAAGACAGTAAACCCTCCACAAACAAGGCAGTCGGGTGCCTGGACAAAGTCAGGTAAGAAGGATCTCGTAGTCTAGGAGTTAGGTGCTTTTCTCTCATCCAATAGGACTGGGTTCGAGTCCGGATAGCGACATAAATTTAACATTTTTCTCTAAATTTTTCTCCTTTCACACCCTTTCCTGCTCTCTAACAATGTTCTGTCGTCTGCTTTCGTCTCTACTTTCTGGTCTCCCCCCCTTATCCCCTTCGCTCCTCCTCTTGGCTCCTGACTCTTTCTGTAGCCTTTTTTACTTCTATTCCTTGGATCCTTCTTAAAGCTGTCTTTCAGCCACACCCCTGATCTTATGGTAGGAAAGATCTACACCTTTCCTTCTCGAACAAGGGCGAAAAATCTCAGAGGTCCCTTTGCAAGATGCGCTGGTTAAAGATCCCTTGGTGATTCAAAATCGATAAGAGTAGGCTTCGGCCACCACAAGGGCAAAATTCAAAATTTCCTACCAACTGAAAAATGTTTAATGTGTCCTGGACGTTCATAACAGTATGACCGTTACGTATTCTGCGCGATCACGTAAAACACTTTTTTTAAAGAAAAAGAAAGAAAAAAAAACCCACCTTCGTCAAGACAATCGGCGGTCGGTGACGTAGAATAAACGCATCAATAATGTGCTTTGATAACGGTGGTGGTCGTGTTGAATAGAACGTAAGATACAAGTGTACTGGGCCAAAATTGACTCATTTATTTTGCTTTCAAATGGTAGGTTTCTTTTTTTTTTATAAATGTGGGAAATTTACTTATCAAATGGACTCGTACTATACGAGTCGTTTATTAAATAAAATTGCTGAGAAGCAAAATGGTCATCATTGACAGAGTGATGTATAAATGTAAGTCGGACAGTTTAATCAATAGATAGGAATGCCTCGGGAATATAGTAAGTTCTACTAGAGAGTTTATACAGTATTGCTGTAAACACTCTCTGGTTCTGCATAGCTTGCAAAAAGAGATGTCGTCAGTAAAATGTTCACTTGTTTTATTGCTAGAAACTAGAAAGGAATAAAAATACTTTTCAGCAGAGAGGAAAACTTTTGTATTCTTCTATAAAGTGTCTGCATCGTGTACCTTTATTTGCTTTTTATGATTTAGATAGTTATAATCTGAGCTTCGACAAATATATTTCGAATATATGTAAACAATACTACAAATTATACAAGTAAGGAAACTTCAAAAAAAAAAACACACAAAAAAAATCAATCAAACAAATAAACACAAAACAAATCAAAACAAACTATAAATAAACCCTCAAAACAAATTTCACTAGTACATTAGAACAGCGGGGTGGCAAAAGGGAGACAAGTGAACAGCTTTAACCTTATCATGCCCAGCGTCCCAAGAACTGGACAAACGTTTTGACTGTCTGGCTTCAACTCAGGATGCTTACAGACGTTTGTGTTGTTTAAATCAGTTTCCACTAAGCATGGAGACTGTAATAATCAAAACAGAAATCAGTTTTTAAAAATATTGAAAATTATTGTATCTATTGATCATCCGCCACAAAGATAAGAAAAGATAATATTTATTATGATAAGATAAGATTAATGTTTATTATCCAGACCCTGGTTCATTGGTTTGGTGTTTTACCACACACACACACACTCCTTCTCTCTCTCTCTCTCTCTCTCTCTCTCTCTCTCTCTCTCTCTCTCACACACACACACACACACACACATACATTCATACCGATATACACAACTTCGAAATCGAGTAAGTTCTACAACTCCTCTTTGGATATTAAAGGTCAATAATGGATTTATGAAGGACGAACTATTTTCACTGTTAGTAACTGAAATCTCATTAAAACCGAATATTGCTCCTCAATGAGTCAGTTGTCAGCAGTGACAGTTGAAGACTCCATTTAGTAAATGTTCAATCCTAAGTCTAACTGGCTGCCTAATCATGCAGAACTCAAGTGTCTAACAAATGTACATATTACTCCAGGTAAGCTGCCAACCTTTCGATTTTTTTTTCAGACCACTGTATTTTATAGGGATTTTAATCGATTCCAAGTACAGGCGTTTCGATAAGGTTTAAAAATTAATCTTAGAAAGCTCACATGACAAACTTTCAAAACTTCTGGATGGTTTTATATAATATTTAAAAAGTCACCAAAAATAGGGGTTATAAGTTCAATGTATGTACTAGAAATTATCTTTTATCTTCGAAACTTGAAATTGCATGTAAAGTACTACAAAGAAATCAAGGACACTGGCAAAGAAATGAAATACTCTAAGGAAGAAATGAAAGACACTAACAAAGAAAGTAAAGTTGAAACGCTTGTCGTGTTAAACCTCAGACTTCTGAACTAGATCTAATTCCTTGTGACTTCTTTTTATTTCTTCTTCTTTGCTCCCCTTGCTGGTTCTTCAACCTGTAATGCAACATAATTTTGCGCCTGCGACAGTCTTTTTCTACTACTTCCTAGGATCTCTTGCAGTCCAGATTAAGACTGCCACATTACTATTTTAAAAGGTCTATATTTTTTATACCGACTGGGGTATTTTCGGCTTTGGTAGGTATTAATTTTGAATTTGGCCGGATGGCGGCTACTGCGTACTCCTATCGATTTTAGAATCAAAAGCGTACGTAACTTGGAGTTGCATGTGGGACTTCCGAGATTTTTCACCTTTATTCGAGAAGGCTTGGTGTTCGTCGATCTTACCTACATATCTACTCTAAGATCAGGGGTTTCGCTGAAAGGCAACAGTAAGAAGGAGCTAGGAATAGCAGTAAGAACAGTCAAGAGTGAGGGAAAGATCAGTAGAGAGGAAGTCAAAGGAGGGGATGGGCGAGGGTGAAGAGGAAAGAAGACACGGAGCACGACTGAGAACAAGAAAATAGGACAAAGGAGAACATTTCTAATCTGAATGCTTTCTTTTGTCGTTGCCGGCAGGTTTCGACCCAGGGAGCCTTTGACTGAGAAGGGAACACTGTACCTCCAAGACCGGAAGAGCCTCCTTCTTTATAACCAAAGTCGTCAACCAGCCTGCTTAAATAGACTCACTAAAACTGAACTGAGTAATAATAATAATGATATAGTATGGTATTTATATAGTGTTCTTAGGAGACTGCTAAGAGTGTCGTGGAAGGAAAATAAATCAAATGAAGCAGTGCTTGATGAAGCCCACGTGGGACGCTCAATGTTAAAAACAATCAGGAAACGACAAATGCAATTTTTGGGACACCTGAACAGACATAAGGGTCTTGAACATCTAGCTCTCACTGGCAAAATAGAGGGCAAACGAGGCAGGGGTAGGCCCAGAACAACATACTTAAGGAACCTAAACAATAAATGGGTAACAGGGAAAGATCAGGGAAACGTAGCTTTTTTGAGAGCATCCGAGCAAAGGAATGAATGGAAAACCATGATCGCCGATGTCTGTCGCAGATCTGGCACTGGATGATGATGATATAGTGTTCAACCCCGATTAAAGTACACGGGCTCTCGGCGCTTTATAAGGCAACAATAACATAATATTAATATATAAACAATGACATAATATTAATACAAACAGTACATTTGTGTACGACCCACATCATTATATATTAATCGTGATGATGATGATGATGATAATGGTGATGATGATGATATAATAATGATAATAACAATACTAATAATAATAATAATAATAATAATAATAATAACAGTTGTATTACAAATAATAATGACAGATTTTTTCGTCAATACCTGAAACTGACCACTGCATTTTGGAGTGGAGAATACTTCTAAAAAGAGAAATATGATTTTTAAAACAGAATAAGGATGACAACTTACTTTAGCATTTGCTTGCCATATTCTGAGCATTAAAAAAGACATTAAACGTATGGATGTACACAGCTTGTCGGCCCTGAATAGATACATAATCGGTATTCTGAAAGTAAGCCAATGATATTGTAACAATATAATGCTTTCAAGGTCTTAAACATATTCATACTACAATAGTACGAGAAATACGGTAAGGCATTATTGTAAAAATGACCCACTGTCATTCTTTGTCATACAACACTAGCATGGCTCATTTACAGCCCAGTGGTATTTTGATACGTATTGAGTGTTTTCTTTGTGGAATATCAATGTTTCAGCTTTGAGCAAGTATAAGGATATTATGTTCGTGCGTGTATGTGTCTGTGTGTGTGCGCGCGCGTGTGTGTGTGTGTGTGTGTGTGTGTTTTATGCGTGTGTGTTGTGTGGGTTATATGTATATGTTTGTTGTGTGTGAGTGAGCGTGTGAGTGAAGTGTCTGCATGGCGTTGGGGAGGGTCATGGTGAGGATTATTTGACGGACGATATATGGGATGAAACTTAATCTGACTCTATTAATGAACGACCAGGAATGTTGATATCTTATCTGGGTTGAAAGAGACTGCCTGAAGTAACAGAAGGAAAAAAAACAAGAGCTCACGGACGATGAAATAAGAAATCCTACTGGGCAGTGAAGGGAACGTGAATGGACGAAGCCTTAAGGGAAACGGAAAAAGGGGTCTTGATAAGATCAGAAAAGATAAGATAAGATATATCTCTATTGTCCATATCCTGGAACATTGGTTTGGTGTTTCACCACGAACACACACACACACACACACACACACACACACACGCACACACACACACACACACACACACACATGCACACACATACGCACACGAATGCACGCAAACACACACACACACATATATATATACACACAAATATATATATATATATATATATATATATATATATATATATATATATATATAATATACACTCTCTTTCACACACCCTCTTCTCCACACATATCTGAGCACATAACCATAATAATACAGTAGTATGTTTCCACTAACAAACATGCTCATAGTCACCTGTATAATAATAATATAAATCGAGAGTAATTGTAAACATTAACAGTGCTAAACTAGATACGCACTCAGTATTCTGATTGTAACTTAAAAGCATTCTGATATTGTATGCTTTAAAGGTCATAATAATACTTATATATCAAGACGATTAAGATGGTTGAAGTTTAATATTGAGGCTGGTAAGAGTTACCTTCTGTATCTTTCTCTGTTACTGTTACAGATCAGAAAGGAACAGAAGGTTATTTTTACCATTATCCATTAAACTTGTAGTTGGAACCTGCTCAAACAGAAACCTGTACAAGAGAATGTCCTATACAAACGACCATTTTCCATTGGTAGTCTTTCGGTTTTGTATATTATAATGACATTTTTTTTCTACATAAGTGTAGTCATTCAGTTGCATGTCTAATAATCTGCGTTTTTCGTTATTTGCTGATGCTTCAGTCTGATGGCAGTGTTGCAGCAATGATAATACTAAAAGAGAGAGGATATTCCTGAGACAAAGGAAGCATAATAATGTTGAGGGCATATCATATCAAAGTGTTTTCCAACCACCTGAAACGAACAAACAAACAAACAAACAAACAAAATGAAAGTAGAACATCTTGGCGTTCCCCCAGATAGCCACTTCACAAAGACCGCCATGGTCCATGGGATCAAAATTCTACTACATGCTCAGGCATAACTTTGGAAATCCAGAAACTCTCGAATAACAGTTGGGGAGGGGGGGGTGGAGGTTGGGGTTCCAGGACAAAGCACGCTATATCCATTTACAACAACACTGAGAGAAATGCGGATTTTTCCCCTGAAAACCAAACTATGAACAAAACGCAACTGCATTTTTATCGAAAATTGAGGGATACATACTTAGTGCATTTTGAGAAAAAGAATTATTCTAACGGAATTTTTTTAGATTATGGAAAGTGCGAGGGTTTCTGGAAAATACAAAATATGTCTAATATTGCGTTTGCTATAGAACTCCTAAGTTATAGCGAAGAATAAGTATGTTCAATGGTGTTATTCGAACCGAGGTTTCGATACGTTTAATGCAATGAAAGGCTCACTTCACCCAAGCTGAATGCCAGTCCTGTATTTCTCATGCTGGATGGCTTATGGCGATTTGACAGAAAACATCGGGTGGGCTCTGGCGCCTTTCACATAAGTCGCTTGCTCGTGCTCGTTCATGTAGGCGTCACGCATTGTATTGACAGAATAGAGAAAAGAGTCGGCTACATTCAGAATGGCTCAACTGACGGCTGAAAGAAAAACACTTTTTCAAATGCTAAAAGTAACGGAGCTCCGTGTTGTTTGCGCCTTTCAAACCCAATCACCTTATGTCTATGTCGACGAAGGCCACAAAAGCTCAATAACACAATTTCAAACAAAAGGGAAAATAGAAAAAAACGGGGAATATGTATGCAGAGATTAGGGCAAATCTATTTTTGACTTCCCAAGGCGATACTTATTGATTCCTTGAACTATTGAATTTGTAGTCAGTCTGGGCGGGAAGTCTCGCTAAGAGATACGATAATATAATGCCATTTCTGATCAATGGAGGTATGCCGGGTATTTGTGAGTTTCGATTTTGTACGCCAGATAGTCCTGATATCAGCGGCCAGAAAAGTCATACGGACTTGGGGTTGTAGGAGATTAATTCAGCGCCAGTCACCCAGTGCACAGAAGTCAGAAACTGCCTGCTGTGTAGCGGTTAGGCACTTCCCTGTCGCATTCAGGAGACCTGAGTTCGATCCCAAATTGTGGAGAACTTGGTACATGTATCAAATATCTAGATCTAGGTCATTCGTCTAGGATGTTGTATTCTTCTCAATCTGGGTTGACTCTGACACGGAGAGTCAGAAGCCCGCGTCCTAAAGGATCTAAATTTCACCGACGGGGACATAAAACCATCTATATTATTAACCAGTAGACTGGTACTGGTAGGTAGGTATGCAGGTAGGGACAAGGGTGGATGAGTGGGGTAATGGAGGTAGGTAGGTAGGTAGGTAGATAGGTAGGGAGGTAGGTTGGTAGATAGGTAGGGAGGAAGCCAGGTAGGTAGGAAGGGATGTAGGTAGATAGATAGGTAGGGATGTACGTAGGTAGGTAGGTAGGGAGATAGGTAGGTAGATAGGGAGGGAGGTAGGGAGGTAGGGAGGTAGGTAGGTAGGGATGTTGGGAGGTAGGGAGGTAGGTCGGTAAATAGGTAGTAGGTAAATATGTAGGCAGAGAAGAAAGTAGGTAAGGAAGTACGCATTTAAAAAAAAATTGCTCCGTTCATGGTGTCGGTTTAAGATAAAAACGTCAATGGTTGCTTAAACATATTATCCGCCAATACTATAATATGTACTTTTAAACAAAAATGCTTACCGTTACGTTTGTAAATATACATCGGCACCCTTTTCTAACATGTTAAATGATTCATAAAAAGCAAAACTAAACTAAACCCACACACACAAAAACCTGTTTTTAGTGTTTGTATATCTTCGTATGGGATTATAAAAAGAACGGGCGTGAAGTTCTAAAGACAAGATACAATCACCTCTTGACAGGGGTATAGATCGTATCAACAATCCAATTTCACACTTCGCAAGCAGTCCTTCAGTCAGGGGTGTCAAACTGGAATTACACTGGGGGCGCTGGAGGCAGAGTCGGGGTGAGCCTTGGCCAAAACAAGTATCCCACTTTTATAAACAAAAAGCAAAACATGTTCTAAGTATTTCTAATCTTATCGATCTGTATTGATTGTTGTTTAGAACGTGTACAGTTTTTCGGACCATTTGCTTCTTTTACATACAGAGACCATGCAGCGCTTCTTTTAACATAGCTCAGCCATATTTCGAAGCAGGGAGAGCCGAACAAACACTAACATTATTAACACTAAACTTTCTTGATATAAAAAAGGGGCACACAATAATATCGTTCTGCGGGCCCACATTGGCACTCGGGCTGGCAGTTTAAATTAAGACCCGAACCTTTAATGAAACACACATTTTGACTTAGTTAAATACGTAGGTTATCATACATCGAATTAACTACTAATGTATTTGTATGGGCAAACTGCTCAACACTAAACTGATTTCTTAATTTGGAAGACTTTCGTCTTCAGTAACTACAATAATTCTAAACAATTTAATTTTTTAAATGTATGTTAATTTATAAGGAGAAGTGTATCATCTAATGCTTAAGTCTCTGCTGTCTCTAAGCAATGAATTTATTGATGCGTCTGCACAAGGAAGAGAAGAGTTGTATGAGGGTGGTTTTTTTGTGGGTGTTTTTTTTTTCTTTTATTCTTTCTTTTGTTTTTGTTTTTAAAGAGAAATGGAGAAATTTAAGTTTCAGATGATTTGTGAATAATCAAAAGTTACCCCAGACGCAGTATACATGTAGAAAATAGAAGGTCGTTTATAGAAATTATTCTCTTGTCAAAACCCCTCTTAAGCCTCAGCGGATGATTGGCAGGTACTCTCTGTGGTTTGCTCCTTCTGTCCTATCAAACATTTATTGCCCTTATCTCTCCTCTGTCTTTTTAAAGCATGTTTCTCTGTGGTATCACCTTTAATCTAAGGCACTTATTTGTATTGCAAGTGCCGTAAAATTCTTGCTAAACGTAAAAGTCAGTTCCGTCTTCTCTTCTAGGGAGTAAAATCAAGGTGTAGCTGGAGGAGTGCCAAGCCGCAGGTGCGATAGAAAAGCGCTGGTAACATTCTCACCATGATGCATAGTGCAGTCATGTCGAATAGAAAACACAAACACACACACACACACACACACACACACACACACACACACACACACGAATACGCACACGCACATGCACGCTCGCACGCTCACACACACTCTCTCATACACAGACTCACTCACTCTCTCTCTCTCTTTCTCTCTCTCTCTCTCTCTCTCTCCATCATCGCACACAAACACACACACAAACACACACACACACACACACACACACACACACACACATTAGATACAGGTCGCTGTGGTAATGCGGTTAGGTGCTTTGTCGTCGCTTGCAAAATACCTGGCTCGATTGCCGGGCAGGGAGAAATTATTATCGAGTATCTCACTCTCTGTGGCTATTTTATCCATCTCAACTTGGGTAGGCTCAGACGCCCAACTCCCAAATGATAAAAATTGCATCGAAGTAGGCGTAAAAATATCCTACACACACACACACACACACACACACACACACACACACACACACACACACACACACACACACACACACACACGCAAATCTGTATATA
>NW_004797409.1:1409796-1425316 GCF_000002075.1 Aplysia californica | reverse complement strand
GAGAGAGTGAGAGAGAGAAAGAGAGAGAGAGGTGGGCGGAGGGGGCATCCAGCATACAGACGGAGACGGAAGAGAGTAAAAGTACGTGAGGGGCAAGGATACATGAAACGATCGAGAAAAGACATTGGAAGGGGTTGGTGTTACTTATCAAATTACAGACAAATTGCTTTTTTGTGTGACTTTGAGAGAAGCAGGAGAAGCCTATGTGTACTTAGAACACGAACTACATTGAAAAGGAAAAAAAAAAGAAACATCTCAGGAGGGGCACCCTCTATGAGCAGAGACAAACGCATCATAATAATTTGTACTCATTGTATTAATATAATCATTACTTATTATCGTTATTATTATTATGATTATAATTATAATTATTATCATGATTACTTTTATTACTAGTATTACGTGGGGGCGTTTTGTTGTTTTTGTGTGTTAGTGAATGTAAGTGACTTTTTGTTGTTGTTGTTGTATGTGTGCATGTGTGTATCTGTAGGTGTATGTGTGTGTATTTATGTGTGTGTGTGTGTGTGTGTGTGCATGTGCGTGTGTGCATGTGTGCGTGCATGTGCGTGTGTGCATGTGTGCGTTTGTGTGTGTGTGTGTTTGTATATGTGTGTGTGCGTAAATACGCGTAGTGTCTACCAGTATATCTCTCAATTGTGTTCAGTTTTAGATCTCGACCACATCAACCAGCCCTGGCCCACGATTCTAATCTTATTTGACCGCCACTGTTCAATGTGGGCATAAAACACTCGCCGGGAGATCCTATATAACAGGCGGCATAACGCAATGGACCGGCTAGTGTTAAACTCAATTTTGTGGACGAAAAAATGATTTGTGATCAGGGCTAGGGGATGTCTGTGTGGCCGCCGAATGGGCTTGTTATTTTTGTTGTTTTTATTGGTAGTAGTAGTAGTAGTAGTAGTAGTAGTAGTAGTAGTAGTAGTAGTAGTAGTTGTAGTAGTAGTAGTAGTAGTACGGTAGTCATTCTAGTTCGACCTTCATTGTTTAATGATGACCAGCACACCTGCTGTGGAGAATATTATTATTCACCTCTTACATATAGGTAAAGAAACGACCAAAGCCTATCATGCAGGTTTGTACAAACACCTTCCAGCCTATGCAAGCCTGTTGCCACGCACTCCCCCATCGATGGAATTTGATGGGGACTGACAACTAAGACAAGGGCGAGGATAGATAAGAGAAGATTTGTTTAACTTGTGCAAAGGTTTGTTTGAAGTCAGAACGAACGGTGCAAACACCAGACTCACCCTGGTGCCTAGGTACAATGGATCTGTAGACAAGATAAAGATAAGACGATCAGGTTAGTATCTAGGTGCATGGGATTGTCAGAATGCCATCCTAGATGAAGGGCAAACTGCATAGATGTACCACCAGAGTCACGTAGTTCCAAATAATATTGGTCTTTTAGGGTCCGGGGCAGAAAAAAGCAACCTCCAATAAGATCAAACGTTTTATATAATATTATAAACCACTTGAACACGTTGTTGATGATAAAGAAAGTATGATCCAGTTCAATGAAAGCTCAAGCGGTTTTGAACGGTACCCTTTCATTTCACATTTTACATCGTGCTGATGTGGTTAAGGATCAATTTCTTCACATAGCAACTCTAAGGTTGAAGCAGATACACATGCAGCAGACCAAATACAATGTTGAGACACATTTGGATCCACTATAAAAATAGGATACAAATCTGATTGAAACCCATGAAAACCATGGACAGAGAGGGAGAGAGAAACATTAGACAAAAATAAATAATTATCATAACTACTACGCTGCAGACAATACAACAAACAAGTGAAAAACATTTGCCCCTCCCCTCGACACTGTAAGTTATTAGGGCCTTTCAAAAAGAAAGTAGAGTATGTTAGTAATATTCAAATCAGAACTTTCATTTTTCATAGCCTGTACAGTATTTTATTGTCTACCGTTTTAAGCTTCGTTTCCAGAGATGGAATGAGATAAAAATAAATCTGCAGGTATAACGAAACTGTTTTAGAAAATAGCAAATCTTCAATTGCTGTCTTTGACAAGATGGTGTGTCCTTATTCAGCCATAGCTGGCTTTTGTGGCTTCTAGTTAGTTTTTGCTTGATAGTAAGGTTCTTTTCCCTTACAATAATGCAACAGTAACATTGCTTCTCCATTATAATTATACAACAGTAGCATTGAAACGTTCTGGAAAATGAGCGTTTCCCATTCTGTGTCCGCCATTTTGGAATACCGTCCCAGTAACAACCAGGCAATCGGCAAGGCAAGCAGGAACTATGACCAAATTAGTTTTAAAAAGGCCTAAACAATTCTTATGGTATCGCAAGTGCCTTACAACTGTTACTAAAACTCACGAATGATCTTTTCAAGCTGAGTGGACCCATTATCAGATTGCTAATCAGAATCTCTCTATGCTGCATGCATATCCTGATATCTTTATTGGCTTCATGTTGTCACAACTTATCTATTTCGTGACGTGGCGTCATTTTCTTTAACCATACTCCTTTTTTAAATCAATGACCCCTAATACCGCGCGTAAGTCGTTATTTTTAAACAGAGAGAGAGAGATAGAGATAGAGAGAGATAGAGAGAGAGAGAGAGAGAGAGAGAGAGAGACCGAGAGAGAGACCGAGAGAGAGAGAGAGACCGAGAGAGAGAAAAAGAGAGAGAAACACATAAAGAGATAGATAGATAGATAGATAGATAGAGAGAGAGAGAGAGAGAGAGAGAGAGAGAGAGAGAGAGAGCGAGAGAAAGAGAGAGAGAGAGGAGAGAGACCCTAGAGGCAAGAGTTTGGTCACTGGAGTATGGCAGCAACGGTGTGAAAGTCTATTTCTTCTGCTCGGGGCAAGCCAATCAAACGTTGTTGCTAGCTCTGCATTGTACGTTCTGTGAGCCAGGTCGAGGTGATAACTGAAACATTAAAATTTGGCCGGCTTGGTGTGTGTGTGTGTGTGTGTGTGTGTGTGTGTGTGTGTGTGTGTGTGTGTGTGTGTGTGTGTGTGTGGTGCCACAACATGACGTTTTTCCAAGTGGCAGTCTTTGTTGGCCCGCCAGAGAATGGATTCTCTCTCCGCGCTTGAGTGAAAAGGAGCTGAAGCAATGCGTCAGCAAGTTGTCGTAATGTACTCAGCACACAAAGCAAAACCTTTCAGAAAAGAGAGGGGAAAACAGTTTTTTTTACATTCTTATTATTTCAACAAGTATACCTATATTAGTATTAAAAATTTGTTTCTTTTTATACATTTAGATTGTAGATTTTCACAAATCATTTATTGCACATAATGTGCAACCAATACACTACCACATTATTACAAAGTTTTGTCTGCTCAGTACCCAGTTTTGAGAAATGTAACATCAAGGATTTTGAGTTTCACACAATGTCAAGTTTTCTCTAACACAACTTTCTCAATAATTTGATAATGACTCCGAATTATCGTACAATTTTAATAGAGCAGATAGAACATAATTTGGTTCTGACCTCATTGTCTTAGTAACTCACAACGACCAAAAATGTCGGATGGAACTTTGCAATTCTGAGGTAGCGAAAAGTGGAGATTAGGAAACTGCAATATAGTATATTTGAACTGTTGGCTATTAATTTTGTCAAGTGCCAGAGAGTGAAATCACCGTCCTCGCGTGAATGCCAAAGAGCGGCAGGATTGAGACAACGGCTTGTCTAGGTTTTGTTTGTTTGTTTGAGTAAAGAGAAGCACATCGACATAATAATGGTCATTTAGTAGTGGGAAAAATAAAATCGACAGACAGAACAGCAGAGGAAAAGTAGATAGATAGATAGCATTTGTATCCTATGGCGCAAATCCCCGCTCATCGGCAAGCTCTATACGCTTCAAAATTTAGACTATTAACCCAGCAGATCTGAGAACATTTTGAAACAACCTCAACTTCCCGGGAAGTATACAGTGCAAGCAGCCGTTTATAGGCGCTAAGACACTAACATACTGAAAAAAACTTTTGCGGGTACCCATTTCCATCTGGGTGAAGTGAGGAAAATTCGAGTAAAGAGCCTTTCCCAACGACATAACGTCGGGCCCGCGGCTCAAACCCCTGAACCCGCAACCTCACGATTACGAGTCCGGTAGGCTAACCAGTAGGTAAAGAAGTAGGACCTACCAGTGGCACCCTTCAACCACCCACTCTTTCGGTTTGGTCGGAGACCTCACACACTTCCCACGCACGTGAGAACAGTACAAGATGAACACGGGAAAAAGTAAAATTGCATAAGTGTGCAAATCTCGTTGCAACATCTGTCTTTATTCTGTTCATGGTTTTAGTAAGAGTAAGAGGTTTACTGAACTAGCAACACAAATAGGTCATTAAATAAACAGCCGCATATCTGAGTTGTTACTAGAGAGTAATAATAAATATTAAAATAAAAATAAAAATAAACGGAATGCAGATTAGAATGAGAGATGCTCGACAGAAATGAAAGAGAAAACCCACACCAGATCGCCTGCCCACCTTACATGTGTAACACTTTAATATCATTTAAGAGGCGGGATGTCCAATTCTAACGTCCATCTCTCATAAGACGGACTGACATGAAAAAAGAAATCATGCAAAGTACCTTTACCAAAGGACACAACGTCAGATATAGCTGAGCCTCTGAACTCACTTCTTGCCATCCAGACGACCGACGCCAATAGATGAAAGTTAATGTGTCCGATGTTATTGTTATTCATCAATGGCAACATCCTTTCTGACCAAATTTCATGACGGAGTGCATAGCTCTAAACCTTGCGAAGTGCACTATAAAAATAACTAAAAGGGTTTATTTTTCTGGGTCAGCATGTATATTATTATGATTGTCAGCGTCCCGAATGTGCAGTTCAGACAGTTTATCTGGGCTAGAGCTGCACATTTTGTCCTTGAACGTGGACGATTGATGTTGGGCAAGATATCGTGGCGTCTGCTGCCTCCGGTGAAATGGATAGGCTCTTCACTCCTCACAGAATCCTTTGGCGGAGATAGGAATTTTTCGAGCAGAAAATAACGGAGTCTTTCTGCTGGGCTGGAGTATCGCGCATAAACCTGAACGTGGTGGAAGCAGTTCGCATCTGGGACACAACTAGAACCATGAGAACGCAGACGTTAAAATTGCTGGCCGTTTTATTTTTGTGTTATTTCTCCATTTTTTTTTCTTGCATTTTTACCTTTCGTTGTTGTGTTTGGATTTCTTGCGGGGCAAGGGGGGGTGGTGCCCTTTTTTAGTTTTTGGGACAGAGGGTTGTTTTTTTGTTGTTGTTAGTATTGTTTCTCTTTTAGTTTGCATTTGACTGGTTTTGTCCTATTTAATATTGTGTCGATCATTTTTTACTTCATATTTTTTAAGGGGGTGGAGGGCGGAGAACAAACTTTAATTATTGTCCGTTTTGATATGGTCAAACAAAAAGGGTAAATCTATTTCTATTTTTGATAGTTTTAACATAACATGTTTACGTAGCGTTGTGGCAGCATGAAAAATCATTCAGAATCGGCTCAGGTCTCCTGCCTGAGACGCTGAAGCGCCCAACTGTTACTCTTCAGACGCCATTTACTATTATTATTATTATCGTTATTATCATCATCATCATCATCACATGTCTTTCCATTGAACTAACAATAACAAAATAACAAAAACTCAGCAGTCGCACAGACACGTAAAAAAGAGTTCACACTTTTTTGATAGATCTACTCCTTATAATTTCCGTTTTCTGACTAGATCTATGCCAATTTTCCCCCGTAGATCCTTCAAATATGATTATAAAATATATTATTATCATCTTTTATCTCTCACAGCGAACACTGTGACCTGAATTCTTTCTGAAGGCTGTCTTCAACAAGTACACACACATACACAGCGTGCAGCTGTTCCTAGATTTAAGCTGTCCAGATTCCTATTTTCTTCACTCGGTCAAGGTACCAAGACTCAACCGTCCTGACCTACTTCCGTGAAAATGTCTGGAAGAATCGGGGTTCCACTTGTCTCAACAATAATACCTTCCTGTCCCTCTTTCCTCCTCCCACACTCAACCCTTCAATTCCTATTTTGCTTTTGCTATTTTGGACAGGGTTTTTTTGTGTTCGTGAAGCGGGGGTGGAGTACCTTCTTTTCTATCTGGAGGCGCCTGTTCATGGCTGTTTTGTCTCACCATCGCTCTAAAAATATACAGTGATAAATGTTTCCCTGCATATCTGGGGCGTCGAAGAAAAAAACAGCCTTCCCGAGCTGCTTTGTAGCCTCAGTGCAAAATGATTGTTCCTGGCCTCTGTCTTGTCTACTTCACGGGGGTGTTAGAGGGGATGACTGGTGCAGTGTAGGCGTTAGAGAACTGATCTTTGTTATTATTATCATTGTTGTTGTTGTTGTTGTTGTTGTTGTTCTTCTTCTTCTTCTTCTTCTTCTTCTTCTTCTTCTTCTTCTTCTTCTTCTTCTTCTTCTTCTTCTTCTTCTTCTTCTTCTTCTTCTTCTTCTTCTTCTTCTTCTTCTTCTTCTTCTTCTTATTATTATTATTATTATTATTATTATTATTATCATTATCATTATTATTATTATTATTATTAATATTATTATTATTATTATTATTATTATTATTATTATTATTATTATCATTATTATTATTATTATTATTATTGTATTACTAAACTACCGCTTGTGATATGTCGCTATTTAGCACACAACGGCAGAAACGAATCTAGTGAACTAAAGAGTCAGGGAATTTCGCAGAATAGGGAAGAGTAAGTGGCGGAAGTAAGAAACAGGATAAAACGGTAGTCATCGTTCTCCATAACGCACTCTGTTTCTGTGTAGTTTTATTTTTTTTTAAACCCAAAACAGAGGTATAATTTCCTTCTCATGTTTTTAGTGCCTGTGTATTTACTTGCATTTAATTATTTATTATAATTTTATTTTATTTTATTTCATATTTTTAAAAAAAATTTGAGGGGGAGGGTTGTTGTTTTGGGGTCTTTTCTGTTGCTGCTATTTAAAAAAATCTTCTTCTTATTCATTATGAAGTGCCTATACAGCCACTTTGTTCCTAGTGCCAGAGAAGTGATATTTAATTATCATAAAGTGTGCGCGCGCGCGCGTGTGTGTGTGTGTGTGGGGGGGGGGGGGGGGATTTAAACATAAGATTGCTTTTAAAACTAATAATTTGGATGAAACCATCATAATTCTCAGTAGATTGTTGGTGGGAGCTCTGGTGTGGTTTGCTCCTTCTTTTCTTACAAGCATCTATTTTTCTCTCTTTCTTTTCTTTTTTTTTCGTTGTGCTTGTTACTCTCTTATGACACCTCTAATTTTCGGCACTTAGATGACCTAATTATGCAGCAATCGCGTAATTCGCTTAATAAAACAGGAATAAGTATATGCCCCCCCCCTGCCATGCTCCTATTTTAAGTGATAGGCTGCCCTTTTTGTGTACAAACAAACCAATAGAAATAAAACGGGCCGACTTAATATCTTTAAAATTCTCTTCCAGTTTGCGAAAGCATAAACGTGAAACTAAATATTCACACGCCTCTTGATAACTAATTACCCTCAGCGAAAGGTTGTTCACCTTTAGCCCAATTTCCCACGGTACAATTACAGAAGGATGATTTGACAATCTGGTCAGGAGGGAAGAAAAATCACATTTAGCCAAAGTACAACGCTACTAGATCTGAACACCCCCCTCCCCCACTCCCCCAACCCACCCACATAAAAAGAATTTAAAAAATAAAAAATAAAAAAAAACGAAAAAAATTAAATTGAAAATCCAACTTTCTCTAGCCAGATGACTAATTGATAAAGAGCATACTATTAAGCAAGTAAGAGAATACAGTACACTTTGACCAGTGGCTAGTTGGAAGGTACTCTGGTGTGGTTTTTCTCCTTCTTTCCAATCAAATATCTGCCGTCCTTATCTCTCCTCCTTCTTTTTGAGCTTGTTACTCTCTTGTAACAGCTCTAATCTCCCGCAATTATTATGACCTAATTATGTTGAAAGTGCCGAAAAACTCTTACTTAAACGGTAACAAAACACTTTTACCAAAATGAAATGCCTAGGAAGCGTAAAAAGGTGACAACAGCGGTGTAAGTTGTCTCAGAAACACAATAATATACCGTTTTCACTCACGAATCGCAGTCGGTTTTAAATTTGTGTCGCCTGTTGGCAGACTATATAAAAATCAAACTCAGAAACCATATAGCCCATTTCATCTCAGACATTCCAAACAAAAGAACCGCGGCACATTTCATGATGCTGTGAAAGCAATCTGAGTGCAGAAATAACCGTAAAAAGGCATAAATCGTTTACAATGTCATGTTGGGAAGCTTAATAGTGCAAACGTATTGTGGGTAAAGTTTCCTATCAAGAGCATAATAAGTGTTGTCAAGTGAAATTATGGCTATTTTCCGTCGGAAAAGACGACCAGAATAATTTATTTGGAGGGAATGAATTATGATACAGAATTCAGTAGACCAACCTGCCAAAATGATGAACAGAATTTTTATTTTAAAATCCCCAAACTAAACAACCCCCCCCCCCCAAAAAAAAAAAAAAAAAAAAAAGAGGAGGGGAAGATGAGGTTTGGTCAAAAACACCTGTGCTTATTATAGCTTATGGTAAAAGAAAACACGTTACGTTTGAATTTGAAGGGATCTTTAGAATATTTAAAAAACGGAAAGGAAACATCTTCATTGATGTATTACTCTACATGGTTCCGCCTCGGAACTATTATTGTTCTAGGTGTACAAGTAAAGTGGGCACTTTGGACAAGACAGTTCTGAGGTCGTGATGGTTTCATTTTCGTTTGTAAAGTTCTAGAAGGAGGGTTTATTGGGTTGGCGACAAAGAAAGGCTGTTCATAGCACTATTCACAAAAATATTTAAAAAAAACGAAACAAAATATAAAAACAAAACGAAACAAAAAGCCCCAGATTGACTCAAACGTACTGAGGCAATTTTCAAAGCAAACGCGATAATAATGTTTCCAAATCTTAACAAAACGTGGGGATCTTATTATGCCTTCACAAGTGTCATGGGCAAATTGGGAAATATGGAGCGAGTGAGAGAGAGAGAGAGAGAAAGAGAGAGAGAGAGAGAGAGAGAGAGAGAGAGAGAGAGAGAGAGAGAGAGAGAGAGAGAGAGTGAAGGGGGGGGGAGGGGGCGGGCGAAGTGGAGAGAAAGAGGGGCTGAGGGAGAAAGAAGATTTGTTGGTCTGGATCCTACCGCCCATCGTCCTCTCCGTTCTTCCTCACCCCCTTTTCCTCCACACCCCCGCCCTCTTCCTCCCACCCCCGCTCTTCCCCACCCCCTCTTCCTCCAACTCCCACATTCTCCCCTCCATCTTCCTCCCTCCTCCCTTTTCCTCCCTCCCACCTCTTCCTCCCATCCCTCACACCTCTTCCTCCCCTCCTTCCCACCTACCTCTTCCTCCCCTCCCTCACACCTTCCCGAGCACACAGTGACAACTGTCAGTACAAGTGCAGAAAGGTTTGTCGACATGCTTAATTTTCTTCTGTTACGAGTTACGAGCAGACCTGTCCGGTTTTTCTTGTTGTTGTTGTTGTTCTTCTTCTTCTTGTTCTTGTTCTTGTTCTTGTTTTTGTTCTCGTTCTTCTTCTTCTTCTTCTTCTTCTTCTTCTTCTTCTTCTTCTTCTTCTTCTTCTTCTTCTTCTTCTTCTTCTTCTTCTTCTTCTTCAAGTATTTGTTTAATACGGGTATGTCATTTATAACAAGAAAGCAAACAAACAGCGAAATTCCCAGCTCATCAAAAGTGACAAGACGCTACGTCGCAAATCCTCTCGTCCGTAACATATACAAACGTTGAGAGGGGGAAAAAAGTCTCTAAGTCATCTCTTTGTCAACACAAACAGAGCCTCATAATAGAGTGAATCTACACAAAAAAGATGGGACAAAAGACAGGGCCTTTGTGGAGAAAATCCCCGCTCAGTTGAACAGAATAGGCGCGTCGAACAAGTACACTATGATGGATGGGAGAGAAATTGGCTTTCTGTCAAAAGAAGAACGGTTTTAACACGCTGTAAGCGATTTCTGTTGTGGGAAACTTTCGCCTCATTAGTTATCGGATTATAAGCGAAACAGAAGGTGGGAAGCGCACTGTATTCTCTGGTAATAGGTTTTCCTAACTTCTGTTATAGCAACGTTGGACAATAACAGGATTTGCTGATTATTCTTCAACATTCTATTTATAGGTTTAGGGGAGTGCACGCAGGAGAATAGGAATATTCGAGAAGGTAGCAACACTGATGTTGGAGTGCAAATAGTTGACATCGTGTCATGGTGCGCTATGATATGCGAGTTTTTGTGCTGGTGTTTTTACACCCCCATCGACCAGTTTAGATGATTGACGAGGTGGACTTCCACCCTGTGTATGAAGGCCAACACGGGCCGAGAGGAATACAATGGGGGCGCTCGTGGCCTTGAGGTTAACGTGTTCGCCTCTCAATCAATAGGTCCCGGGTTCGAATCCCAATAACGACGGAAAAAGTTCTTCTCTAAAAATGTTCTCCTTTCCCACCCTTTACTGCTCTGTAAAAATATTCTGTCGTCTGCTTTCGTCTCCACGTTCTGCCCCCACCCCCTCACCCCCTTTCCCCCCCTCTTCTGTTTCCTGACTCTCTCTGCAGCCTTTCTACTACTACTCCTTTGCTCATACTTACTGCTGCCATTCAGCCACACCCCTGGTCTTTTGGTAGGAAAGATCTACACCTAGCCTTCTCAGATAAGGGCAAGGAATCTCGGAGTTCCCATGTGTAAGTTGCACACGTTAAAAATCCAAAATCTATAAGAGTAGGCTTCGGCCTATCAAAAATGCCCTACCAACTGACACTGTTTAATGTGTCCCGCGCACTCACATGACCTTTTTATATATGCAGTTGCGAGTGCGTAAAACACTTACCAATTTTGTTAAAAAATGGAATATAATAATCAGCAGAAAGATCAAGATACTCACTAAGGAATCGAACTAGGGTCTCCTTTATGAGACGACGAAATGCCTAACGCTACACCACAGGCACAGGTGCTAATTGGGCATGTCCAAAACTTCGTCACTTCCAGCAGTAACCGTATCAAAAGATCGAACCGTCCTTTAGCTTTCTTTCAGCAGTCAGTTACAGTAAACTAACACCTTAATGTTATACAAATCGAGTTAGAAGTTTGAGGCGTCTGGTATGTGTGAGAAAACACTAAGGTCTGTATTACTGTAACCCTTTGTGACATGTTACTGAAGTCCCTTGTAAATCCAGCGCTGGCCGATCAGTCAAACAGCACGAACATGGGTTTTGTCATTCGTACTGAAGTGGTGATACAAATCTGCCACGCATTCCAACGGCCTAACAATTACGGAGCAAGGTCGACCTGTAGTGTGAAAAGAATCTAAAAAATAAGAAGAAAAAGAGACTATTGAAGCGCAACGCAATAATGTTTGCCGGGCCGTAAACAACGACGTTATTCTAAACCAGAATAAGCAGTGGTGCTATATTTAGTAAACAAACGTATATCATTATTGTAATGTATTTTTATTATTAGGATACGCCCATTTTCCACCGCAGACTAAAGAATATATGGCTCTTAGATTGTTTGTTCCTTTGTAGAATTCAAACTTTAAAACAATGTTCCAGATCAGTACGTTATGAAGCCCACAACAAAATAAGGATTAAATTGCCAGAGGCTATTGCAACGCAGCAGACGACAACTGCTAGAAATAGGACACAGTAATGGCGCCGATTATGACCCTGAGCAATTAATGCTTTGTGCTTTATATTGCTTTTCTGAAATCTTACCCATTTCAACGTCATATTATGGTGTATAGTGAATTAGATTTTCTTCGTTATGGATGTAAATTCTTGGATGCGATAAAGATGCAAAAATACTGTGGAAAATCGATTCATGATCCAAGTCGGACGTCAGCAGAAAATGGAAAAAGGGGAGATTTCATACATAAAGCTATAAATACCCAAGTGAAAAAACAACAACAATAGCAACAACAACAAAAACAACACCCCCTCCCCCCCCAAATCAGTCATATTTTAAGCAGGTGGAAGAAATGGGAATTAACATTTTTGAAATCTGTATCTCATGCCTAGTGAGCACAGCAGTTATTTTTTACGTGACAAAAAACGAGACTTCGCTTGTTTTCCGTAGAATCATTTGTGGAGAAGAAAGTTAAATTTTTGAAGAAAATAACATTTGAATAGCGATTTTAAAAATCAACTAATCAAAACTATGATTTATCCCTCTTTTGCTACACAAGGGTGTTCTCAACTTTATTTATGTCATTAATTCTATCAACGGCTAGAGTAGAAGTATTTCACTACGGCCATCGAAAAGATCACCCACATAATATGATGTTATAGAGTGAACTCTTAGATCTGAACGAGTTGTGTCCTTTAATTGTAACCTATACTCTTCTCAACTGTACATTGTCCAGTTTGGCTATGAAGGAAATGATCTAAATTATGATGTCGTGTTCTGGGAATTGACTGAGTATTTACAATATTGTTCTCGTCGATATAGCGCTACCTCACAAATGCAACGTTCTATCTGACATTTTCGGTCGTTTTGAGTCACTAAGAGCTTGGGGCCAAAAACCATGTTCTATCTGTTCTATTAAAATCGTAAGATGATTCGAAGTCATTATCAAGATCATATTCAGAAAATGAAGTCGTATTCGAGAAAGCTTGACATTATGTGAAAGTCAAAATCTATGACGTAAAATTTCTCAAAACGTGGTACTGACCAGATAGAACCTTGTAATTCTGAGGTACCAACAGGTTTATCACGTGATTCACTTTATCAAACTCCACCCCCGCGGACCAACTGAAGCCTGAAGGATGATAGCTACCTCTCCTTAGCTTCAAAGTGTAGTGTCGGTGTAGCCCTCCAATTTTTCTCAAGAACACATTGTTGCAAAGATGTTTCCTTGAATTGTTGTATTATTTTATCACTAAGCCGATCATGGCGTATTCATAATTAATAAAGAGGTAGGTTAGATACATTGCAGATTTTTGTAAATTTCTTGAAGTTGGTGGTTGGGAGGTGCTCTAGTATATTTTGCCCCTGCTCTCCTATAAAACGTATCGTCCTCATAATTGCTCCTTCTTTTTTGTGTTTGTTACTCTCTTGTAACATCTCTAATCTTCAGCACACATATTATTATAACTTTATTGTATTATAAATGCTGTATTACCTTTACTAAAACTTAAGTCCTCGGAATCATTTCTTTTCGTGGAAAATTTGATGCAGCTTAGGTTCACCCAAACTCTACCTCAAACCGCCCCTAGTTCATTTGAGTCCCCTGCTTCACGTAACATATCATTTTTATTTGACTGAAACAGAAGAAGGAAAAAACAACAACAGCTACATCCGTAAGTTTGTATCTAACAGAAAACAGGACAGCGAACTAGTTCACTTTCTACACTTACTGCGGGGCAAATTGGCCCTTGAAGGCATGCACGACCCATTAAGTATATATATATATATATATATATATATATATATATATATATATATATATATATATATATATAGAACCTGCTTTTTCGCACGTTCCTGTGTCAGTTCTGTTTTGCCAGAAGTGCGTGAGCAGCCCAAAAAAGAAAATACGCCCCCCCCCCCCCTTTCCTCCCAATTTTAACTTAAACGCCTTACGAAATCTGGCAACCCTCTACATCCAAGGTTCGGTGATTTATTAAGCATTATTGAGGATTACTGGCAAGTGGCTGCATCAGCTTCGTGGATTCTAGCTGCTCATCAACTACCTTTATTATTTTTTCAGGAATGTTCTTGTGGTAAGACATGACGTCGGGGAAAGACGCGAGAGATTTACTTCATGTGGATGAGCAAAGTATAGAACTTTATGGTTTTTTGTTTGTTTCGTAAACTAAGGTGAGTACGCTGTGTGTAAGGGAGGGGATTATGTGCATTTATCCTTGAGTGAGGATACTGATTGTTTGTTTTATGCAGGTGCTTTTACGCCCTCATCAACACAATTTAGATAATCTAGGAGGCGGGCCTCGATCAATCCGGTAACGGCCAAGAGGGACACAAATGTCCCAGCAGGAAGTTGATAATAATACACTCGAAGTAAGACCTCACTACACGAGAAAAGAACTCATGTTTTCTGGGAGCGGCAGCTAAGCACCTTATAGCTACACCATAGATGCCGGTAGCATAACTTTTGCAATCTCTCCAAGCATTTTTCAACATAACTTAGACTATGAAAAAGATGGTACAATGATATACGTTTAACTCCCATATTAAGACTATCCATAGGCGGGACCTCCATCTCTGAAAGGAACGAGTCAAATGGGAAACTCATGTACGAGATCTGTCTCAGAATAAAGTTTCCCTCCTCCATAAAATCCAAAGCACACAACCAACAGCCGCTAAATTTTGTGACGTCATGACATCATATCTACAAAATCTCAAAGCCAAATTGCAAGGGCATTGGTGCACGGGTTATAGAGCTGTGACGTGTCAAGTGTGGTGCTCTTGTGCAAAACTCGAGGAAAATGACTGAGCAAAACATTGGTGCAACCTACTCATGCTACGATGTCCGAGTTGTGATCAAATGTTCAACTCTTTTTGGCAAGTCTGCAGCTGAAACCCGTGGTGATCTATACAAAGTAATAGGGAATAATGCCCCATCAATTCAAATCGTAAGGAAAAGCATCCGAGAGGTTGAAGATTGGAGGTCCGACATGAAAGATGAAGCCCACACAGAAAATTCGGGCTGAGAAAAGTGATGCACCACATTGGGTTTTTTTTCGACATGAGTGACATACTGAGCTGGCTAGTCACACCTGGCGTAACTGTCAATGGTGACTACTACGGATTCGTCCTCAAAGACAAGCTGAGACTCGCAACCCGGACAAAAGACCCGCTTTGCTTGAAGAAAGCGTCATCCTGCATCATAACAACGCACATGTTCCCAAGACCAGAGTTGTGAACGAGATTTTTTAGGGCTACTCGAGGGAATTATTGGAACACCGGCCCTATTCGCCCGATCTCGTTCCATTCAACTTCCACCTCTTCCCCAAGGCGAAAGAAATGCTGCGAGGTCGGAGATTTGAGGACGAGGACCACACTCGAGAGGCTATGAGTAAAGCACTCGGGACCTTGGACAAACGATCACTGGCCACTGTCTTTGACCGCTCAGTACATCAAATGGAGAGATGCCTTGAACTTGAAGATTCCAACGTTGAATGGGTATTTGAATAAGCTTTCTGTTGATACCAAATACAAGGTGATTTATAATTATATCTGAGTACATCATGACAGGGAAACTTTATTCTGAGACAGACTTCGTAAATGCTTTATTCAAAGGCAAGACGTCGGACCGTGCTATAAGGCTCGAACCTCCGAACCCGCAATCACATGATTATGAGAATTTAAACTTAGGATACTGCTAGTCAAGAAACTGCAATAAGAATGGTTCAAACGTTGGTGCTAAGTTCTTTTTCACCACTAGCTAACGAAACGTTTTGAAGACGCCGAGGTGA